>NC_058413.1:141990-160039 GCF_002201575.2 Neomonachus schauinslandi
CTGTCTCACTACGGATGTTGATCACAGTGGTCGTCACGGGAGCCGAGCTCTGGGGCGCCCCGAGTACAGCCACCTCGTGCTCCTCCTTGAGCATGTCCATCTTTGGAAGGAGCAGGTGTATCCCCACTGAAGAAGGGTTGGGAAGTGAGTTTCTGATGCAGAGACTGCGCAGGTGGGTTGGACGCTGGGACGTTGCTCAGGGGCCCTCCCGTCTAGGGTAGGTTTGGCTTCTCAGAAGTTTCTCTTTCCTGGTGTTTTGTAATTGGGTGAATTGGCTGGCTCTAGGTGGCCCAACCACTGAGTGTCAGGTTCCTCTAGAGCAGGGTGGGATGAAGGGCTGTGTGCTGCTAATCTTTACTTCCTTTTACTATGATTTATGTAACTCTTATTTTATAGAACTTGGTTTTTAATCCATGTAGCATGCATAACAAAATTTGCTGTTTTATCCATTTTACAGTGTATCATTTCGTGGCTTTTTGTACATTCTTGATGTGCAACAACCATAACTAATATTTAATTGCAGATCATTTTTATAACACAGTAAGTCCCATCTGGATTGTTCACTCATTCCCAATTTCCCGGTCCCCCAGCACCTGGCATTCACTTTATCTGTTGGCATCTCTCTGGATTTCCCTCATCTGGAGTTTCATATGTATGGAATTCTGTAATACGCGGTCCTCTGTGAGGGGCTTCTTTCACTTCAAATAATGTTTTGAAGCTTAATTTTGTCTTAATGTCTATCCATACTTCTTTCCTTTTTATGGGCAAATAATACTCTGTCATATGGATATAGGACATTTTTCATCCAGTAATAACTTGCTGGACATTTAAACTGTTGCCACTACTTGACCACTGTTAGTAATGTGTATGTCACCCATTCAGTACCTGGTAGTGGATTTTATGTTTCATTATCTGAAGAGCGGCCCTGCTCTTTTCCGCGCAGACTGCATGGCCCCTTCTGTGTCACAACTGCGGGCACCAGGTTCTGATGTGGACAGAGCTCTGTGCGTGTGGGCCTGCTGTGGGGGCTGCATTCTGTCACCCGGGGGTTAGGTCCCAGTCTTTCAGGAGACCGCCCCCACCTGAGACCCTTCTTTCCCTGCTTAGGGTGGACAGGAAGGCCAACTCGGCTGGACCGGGTATCTCCCTTCCCCACACTGGCTGGGCTCTTCCTGAGGCCATGTCTTTGCGAAGTAGGACAGAATGCTCTGGGCATAATTCAAAATGCTTGCAGTGCCTTCCCTGCCGGAAGCGTAAGGGGGTTTTTCTCTGTTCTTCACTCTGAGAACGCGCTGGGGCCCCCTTGAGCTGTAGGAGTTTTATCCCTGGACTTGGTCCTCCCGAAGTCTCCCCCAGGGAGTCAGTACCTTTGGGGGTTCCTGGCAAGCAAGCCCCTCTTCTCACCCGTCCCTCCAGTTTGGGAGCTGCTGCTACTGTGTCTGCATTCCCTGACGGAGCCAAGACGAGTCCTTGATTTGCGGTTTCTGCATCCGCTCTCCTGTTGCGAAGCCGGGAGTGACAACCTCCAGGCTCTTTAGGTGCAGGGCTGGAGACCAGACCGTTTGTGTTGAATTGTTAAATTTCAGAGACTACCCCTTCCTTTGACGGATTTTCCATGTTTATAAGAATAATTTCTATCTTTTTATTGATGTCCTCTGGTTTGTATAACATTGCCTCGCGGTTTCCTTCACTTCTTTGAGCATGCTTTCCTTTAGCTCTCTGACCATATTTATAAGGCTGTTTTGAGTCTTTTCCTGTTAAAGACAACATCTGATTCTCTCTCACCTGCATTTCCTATTGACTACTTTCTCTCTAGAGTATGGGCCGTATTTTCTTTGCTTGCTCATAAGTTTCATTGGAAACTGCACAGTTTAGACAGTATGTTATAGCAATCCTGGGTACTGGTTCCACCTTTCCAGGGCTTGCAGTTGCTATTTGCTTGTTCAATATTTACTGCCTGGTTTTATTCTCCCCACCCCCACCCCCAGCTCAGGGAGGAACAGTGTCGGGCATGGCAGCGTATATCCATGTGTTGGCAGGGATGTCCTGACCACAACCAGCTGACTCCCCTAACGGTTCACTGGTCACTCTAGTGTTTCAACCCTGCCCTGTTGTATAAATTGCTCTATACATGAATCCAGTCAAATTCTGGCCCCTTTGAAGGAGTATTTTCTGATGTCAGTGTTTGATATTTTTTCTGATGTGAGGACGGCGCACTCAGACTCTTTATTCCATGGTTCATTTCTGCAAATGAGCTGACCTACAGCTGAGACTGTGTCTTCGTTGTGTCCCTGCCTGTCCTCCAAATTGCCCTTCACCAAGGCCTGCACTGTTTCTGAGAGTGACCTTGGGCTTGAAAGTCATGCTCTATTGTAGATGAAGCTAGTTTTTTGGGAAGAGATTGGAGACTATCTGTTTTATGGCCTGCTTCTCTTCCCCAGCAAAACCTCTGAGCAAGTTCTCTGGAGCTGCAGGTGGGAACCTCTCTGAGGGACTTCCCCTCCCCTCTCGGAGCTGAGCACTCAGTGGAGGGGAAAGCCGCTTGCCTCTCCTAGCATGGACAGCCTCCATCTCATGACCCAAAGCAAGACCAGTGAGGGTGCCCATGTGCTCAGTGCTTCAAGCCCCAGGCAGAGCCTCTGTTCCACGATCGGGAGCTGGGCAGGAGGGAGCCCCAGTCTCTGGACTTCACTCACCTGGGACTCAGCAAGAGGCGGCCGGGCAGGATGAGAAATGAAGTCCTGCTCCTCCCAGGATAAAGCCCTCCGGCTGAATGCTGAGTGCTCAGGGAGAGAGAGCCCTGTGTCTGGCTACTTCAGTCTGGAGGGGAGTCTGCACCATGAGGACCTGGTGGGGAGAGGGAAGGGGAGGGAGGGTGTAATCTTGGTTCCTATGGCACAACCTCTGACCTTTCTTTCTAAATTTTCATAGATGTTCTTGAGTAGATGTTTCTCCACCTGCTGTTTGTCTTTGGGGCCATTTCCAGAGTGTTTACATGGTTATTTTATATAATTATCACCGGTTTGCCTAGGGAGTAGGCCAGCTCATACTGCCGTGCTAGAAGGCATGCCCCAGAGTTTATCAGAGGCATTTCTTTGTGGTCTGACAGCTTCACTGACCTGGAGCTCCAGACTCCTGGGCTCAGTGAAGGGAGGGCCACCCTGGAGAGGGTCATGCCTCCTCTCCTCAGATTCTGAGACCGAGGCTGAGGCTTCCCTGACCCTTCCCTGCTTTATACCTGGTGCCTTCATCTTCAGGTTAAATTTCAGAATCTGGTGAGAATGTCCATGCTGTAGGCAGGGTTCTCTAGGAGTCATGGACCTTGTCCAGGAAATCAAGAGTGTTTTCTGTCTGGTGGATACTGCTCCCTGTGAGCATCTCAGATATTTCCAAAAGGGTTCACTTGCCTGAGGTGACCAATATTTGTCACAATTGATTAATTTTTCACCTGTCCCAAGTAAAACAGGTGGAAACTGGCCCAGACTGGAGAAAGCCTCACAGACCCCTCTCCACCACCTTCCTGTCTCGGGCCTCCATCAGAACCAGTGGTTCCTGCTGGTATTGGTTCTGTCGGTCCCCAGGGAAGGGGCTGCAGTGGGTAGGTGAATTATGTGATTCTGGGGTCACAAAATGCTGTGCCACCTTCCGGAGCCGCCGCAGCTCCAGGGACAGCCCAAGGCCCAGCTGTTCCAGCAGCTGAGCTCCCTTCCTGCCAAAGAGGTGACTGTATCACTGTGCAAGATACAGAGCGTGGCCCCAGGCACCGACTTCCCGTGCAGGGCGGCCAGGTGGTGACTGGGCCACAGGGGCACGCAGGACCCGCCGAGCACAGGGCTCAACCTCAGGGCAGGTCCGGAGGGAGGTGAGGGAGGTATTTCCTGTTGGGGCCTTGGGTTTACCTTATACTCATTCACCCATGAGTCATGTCCATTCATTTATTTAATATTTTCACATGTTAGCTTAGTGTCTCTCTCAGGATATCCTTTTCCATAAGGATTATACATTTTTAATGTACATAAATATATTAACAAAATGTTTCTGACTAGATACATATTTTACCAATCTCTCCCCTCAGGGTACCTTGAAGCCCTGCATGAGCAGGAAGTGAAAACCAGGGCAGGCACGCAAATTACTGGAGACTTGAAAGTGTGTCTCCCCGCCCCCAAAACCCCCTGGCAAAGACTGGGTGATTTATTGGTTCCAGGTACTTAATCTCTGTGCACACATGAGCTCACCACAAAAGTAACTGAGCGGAAACTCAGTGTCTACACCCAGCACAGAATACGTGCCTCACAGAGCTAGTGCAGAAACATCCTTAAACAAAGAGCAACAGCAACAAGAGTGGGCGACAAAGCCTGGTGGGCCGACGGCCTGATTTCCACCGCTGCCAGATCATGTAATTTAAACTGTCCAGTTTTCAAATTAAGATTTTGAGGCAAAGAATCACAAATACACAGCCCACACGCAGAGGGACACATTCGGCAGAAGCTGTCTTTGAGGGATCAGACACACTAGATGAAGATTTAAAATATGATCAAGAGGGGCGCCTGGGTGGCTCAGCCGGTTGAGCGGCTGCCTTCAGCTCAGGTCATGGTCCCAGGGTCATGGTCCCAGGGTCCTGGGATCGAGCCCCGCATCGGGCTCCCTGCTCAGCGGAGAGCCTGCTTCTCCCTCTGCCTCTGCCTGCCACTCTGCCTACTTGTGCTCTCTCTCTATCTCTCTGTCAAATAAATTAATAAAATCTTAAAAAATAAATAAAATAAAATAAAATATGATCAAGAAACCCCAAAGAATCACATCTAACAAGTTAAAAGGAAATATGAGAATAGTGTTTTACTAAATGGAGACTATAAAGAAAGAAAACATTTTTCAAAGAACCAAATAGAGATTTTGAAGTTGGAAAGTGCGCTAGTGAAATGAGAAATTAGCTGTGGGGTTGAGAACGTAACTGACCCATCAAAAGAGAGTCAGCGAGCGAGCATGCAGGTCAGTAATTGGGATTATCCTGCCTGCAGAAGACAGATGAATCAGTCCTCAGAGGCTTGTGGGATGCTGTCAACAGTACCACATGGGTGCGAGGGGCCCCAGGGCAGAAGTGAGAGAAAGCACAGAATGGGCATTTGAGGAAAGAATAGCCAAAAGCTTAGCAAATTTGATGAAAAAAATCCCAACTAATCCACATGTCCGAGAAGTTCCACAAATTCAAAGAATGACCCCAAAGAGATGCGCACATAGACAGATCATAGTCAAACCGTCCAAGAGATGCACATGTAGATACATCATAGTCAAACTCTCGAAAGTCAAAGACAAGGAAACTCAAACATTCACCCTAGTGAAAGTGGCATCTCATTGTGATGTTTGCTTGTGTTACCACGTGACTTAGGAAGCTCAGCATCCTCTCATGTGCTTTCTGGCACTTGAACATTTCCCCTGGAGAAATGTCTATTCCAACCCTTGGCCATTCTGAACCGGGTCATTTGCCTTTTTCCTGTAGTTATATCCTCTGTGTCCCCTCAAGTCAGTTTGTAGATTGTGTGTCTGTCAGACTTTGTGTGTTTCATCTGGATTACCTGACTTGTTGGTGTACAACTGTCCATAGTATTCCTATAATTCTGTTATTTCTGGAAATTGGTTGTAATGTCCCCACTTTCATGTCTGATTTTAGAAATCTGAGTCTTTTTTCTTCTTAGTCCATCTAACTGAAGTTTTGTCAATTTTGTTGGTGTTTTCAAAGAATCCACTTTTAGTTTTGTCGGTTTTCTTTATGCCTGCTCTAAACTTTATCATTTCCTTCCTCCTGCTTCCATTTTAGTTTGCTCCTTGTTTTTTCCTGTTTCTTACAGTGAAAGGCCTTGTATTGATTTGACATCTCTCTCCTCTTTGTGTAGGAGTCTCTGCCTGGAGGAGTTCCCTCCAAGAACTGTTCACCCTGCCTCCTGAAATGTTCATACATTTGGGTTTTGTTTTCATTCATCTCAAACCGCTTTTTGTCTATCTTGTGATTTATCCTTTGGTTTTCTGGTTATGCAGAGAATTTCCCTGTTTTCATTCTGTTACAGAATTCTAACTGTATTTTATTGTGGTCAGATAATATATTTTGTACTATTTCAACCTGTTTGCATTTATTGAGAATCGTTTCATGGCCTAACATGTGTCTCACCTGAAGAATATGTCATGTGCCCATAAGAAGAATGTGTGATCTTATGTTAAGTCTAGTTGGTTTGTACTTGTTGTGAGACCACCAAGCAGGATGAGGATGTTCCCCCACCCACCCAAAACTTTTGATTCAAATGTTGAATGTGACGAGGCTACACATCCGCCAAGAGGCTGAGACGAGGTGTATTTCTCACACAACGATGCCTTATGGGGAGAGCAAAGTGATCCCCAGCAGGTCCGTAAATGGCTTGAGAGAACAAAGCAAGGAGGCTGCTCGAGATTTTTATGGTGGCTTAGGGACTGGGGCCAAGGCATGATTTGCCACGCATGGTTTGAACTCCCCTCCAGCGCCAAAGGAGAGAGCACCCAGGTTTTCCTATCAGCTTGATGTGGGGCAGAAAGGGAGGAGAAGAGTGAGGCTTAAAGGCATCAGCAAACATCAAAAAATGAAATCAGACTCTGAATCAGAACTCACACCTGATATCCGACTGACTGTGACTGAAATACGCCCTCTTCCATTTCATTTAAATTGAGCTTCTTTGAGGGACTCCTCATGGCACTCTATGAGGCCTGTGGCCTGAGGCTGGTCAGGGTGGTGGAAGTCCCGTTGAGCACTCATTCAGGAGCCCAGCCTTTTGTATCTGAGAAGTGAAACAGGTGCTTTTTCGATATCAGAGATCTCTGGAACCCTGAGGGGACAAGGAGTGTCTCCGTGAGGTGTACTGTGGTTTAGTATGTGTAGAGACATGTGATCTTGTGTCATATTTTGAGGTATCTGTGAGGCCAGACATTTGCAGAATTCAGTTCTTTGCCCCTAAGTCTGTAAAATGGGAAGATGGGCCAGTTATTGGCCATGGCATCTGGTGCTGACCCGACTGCTTGTTCCCCTCCATGCTCATCCCTTTCAGGGACATCCCAGTTAGGGGACAACAAGCATAACCCCCCCTGAGCTCCACCATGCATGATGGCAGCCATGCCATCTGTGAAGTGTACTAACTCGCACTGTGGTTTATAACTTTTATATCCTGCTCATGAATTGGTCCTTCTTAATTATAAAATGCCCTCCACCAGGGCGCCTGGTGGCTCAGTTGGTTAAGCGTCCAACTCTTGATTTCAGCACAGGTCGTGATCTCAGGGTCAGGGGATTGAGTCCCACGGTGGTCTCTGAGCTCGGCATGGAGTCTGCTTGAGATTCTCTCTCTCCCTCTGCCCCTCCCCCCTTTCGCACTCTCTCTCTCAATAAATAAATAAGTAAAATCTTAAAAAAATATCCTCCATTATACCTAGTGATAACTGCCTCAATGTCTGTGCTGTCTGTCAATTCGTCTCACCAGTGCAGGCCTCTTCTTTTTTTTTTTTAATTTTATTTTATTATGTTATGTTAATCACCATACACTACATCATTAGTTTTTGATGTAGTGTTCCATGATTCATTGTTTGCGTATAATACCCAGTGCTCCATGCAGAACGTGCCCTCTTTAATACCCATCACCGGGCTAACCCGCCCCCCCCACCCCCCTTCCCTCTAGAACCCTCAGTTTGTTTCTCAGAGTCCATCGTCTCTCATGGTTTGTCTCCCCCTCCGATTTTCTCCCCTTCATTTTTCCCTTCCTGCTATCTTCTTCTTTTTAAAACATATATAGTATTATTTGTTTCAGAGGTACAGCTCTGTGATTCAACAGTCTTGCACAATTCACAGCGCTCACCATAGCACATACCCTCCCCAATGTCTATCACCCAGCCACCCCATCCCTCCCACCCCCACCACTCCAGCAACCCTCAGTTTGTTTCCTGAGATTAAGAATTCCTCATATCAGTGAGATCATATGATACTTGTCTTTCTCTGATTGACTTATTTCACTTAGCATAATACCTTCTAGTTCCATCCAGGTCGTTGCAAATGGCAAGATTTCATTCCTCTTGATGGCTGCATAATATTCCATTGTATATATATACCACATCTTCTTTATCCATTCATCTGTCAATGGACATCTTGGCTCTTTCCACAGTTTGGCTATTGTGGACATTGCTGCTATAAACATCGGGGTGCATGGATCCCTACATTTGTATCTTTGGGGTAAATACCCAGTAGTGCAATTGCTGGGTCGTATGGTAGCTCTATTTTCAACTTTTTGAGGAACCTCCAAACTGCTTTCCAGAGTGCCTGCACCAGCTTGCATTCCCACCAACAGTGTAGGAGGGTTCCCCTTTCTCCGCATCCCCGCCAACATCTGTCGTTTCCTGATTTGTTAATTTTAGCCATTCTGACTGGTGTGAGGTGGTATCTCATTGAGGTTTTGATTTGGATTTCCTTGATGCCGAGTGATGTTGAGCACTTTTTCATGTGTCTGTTGGCCATTTGGATGTTTTCTTTGGAAAAATGTCTGTTCACGTCTTCTGACCATTTCTTGATTGGATTATTTGTTCTTCGGGTGTTGAGTTTGATAAGTTCTTTATAGATTTTGGATACTAGCCCTTTATCTGATATGTCATTTGCAAATATCTTCTCCCATTCTGTCAGTTGTCTTTTGGTTTTGTTGACTGTTTCCTTTGCTGTGTAAAAGCTTTTTATCTTGATGAAATCCCAATAGTTCACTTTTGCCCTTGCTTCCCTTGAGTGCAGGCTTCTTCTGATTACTGTTTTCAGAGTGTACATCTTGCCAACCTATGTATGTTGTAGAATCTGAAGGTTTCTTATAGACTGTCTTTATTTGGATCACTTTTTTCTTTTTCTAATCCCTTCCACCGTTCTGTCTTTTGATTGAGTGTTTTACCCATTTACATTTAATATGATTATTAAGGTAAAAGTGACTTTGATTTGCCATTTTTCCTAAATGTCTTATGTCTTATTTTCTTTTTCTCTATTCCTCAATAATTGCCTTCCCTATATGAAATAGATCATTTGTATTTTAATTTCCTTTTCATTTATTTTACTATATTTTTTTGCAAGTTACTTTCTTGCAAAAAGTGGTTGCTGTGGGGATTAAGATGAGCATTTTAACTTATAATAAACTGGCTTTAAGTAACCCAACTTAATTTCAGTAATATCCATAACTTTTACCCCTGTGTAGCTCCTTTCACTCCTTCATCTTTTGTGACATTTTCATCACACATTAATCTTTATTCATTGCATATAATAATATCCAATATAAATACCAGATTTATAATGTTTCTTAATGCAGATGTCTTTTAAATCAGAAAAAAAGTTACAAACAAAAATACATTTATACTGTTTTTTATATTTCCAAATATAGTTACTTCTATGGACGCTTATACTTCTTCCTCTGAATCTGAGTCACTGTGTACTGTTCTTTAATTTCAGCCTAAAGAACTCCTTTTAGTATTTTTAATTTTTTTTCAAGATTTTATTTCTTTATTTGACAGAGAGAGAGACAGCGAGAGAGGGAACACAAGCAGGGGGAGTAGGAGAGGGAGAACCAGGCTCCCTGCTGAGCAGGGAGCCCAACACAGGGCTTGATCCCAGGACCCGGGGATCATGACCTGAGCCGAATGCAGACACTTAATGGACTGAGCCACCCAGGTGCCCCTCCTTTTAGTATTTTTGTAGGCCAGTTCTGCTAGCCTAGAATTATTTCTGGTTTTGCTTATCTGGGAATGTCTGAATTCTCCTTCACTTGTGTGGCTACTTTTGCTGGATACAGAATTCTTGATTGACTCTGACATGTCACGGCACTGCCTGCTGGTCTCCATTGTTTTGATGGGATATCACTTCTGATCTTACTGGGGATTCCTTGTACATGATGAGTTACTCCTGTCTTGGGGCTTTCAAAATTCACTCTTTGATTTTACTTTCAGCAGTTTGGTTATATTGCATCCAGGCTGGATCTCTTTGCATTAACCTTCTGTGGAGTTGTTGAACTTAAGGGATATGTTTTCCACCACATCTGGCAAGTTTTCAGTCCTTATTTCTTCACATATAATTCCTGCCCCTCCTCTATCACTCCTTTCCTTTGTGGATGTCTGTTATGCTTGTGCTAATAAGCTTTATGGAGCCCCACAGGCCTTTGAGGCTAACTTAATTTTTCTTCTTTTTTTGTTCTGTTTCTCAGACTGGATAACCCCCATTGACCTACCTTCACATTCACTGACTCTCTTCTGCTGACTCAAATATGCTGCTGACCTCCTCTGTGAAATTTTCATTTTGGTGGGGGGAACTTTTCCACTCTGTAATTTCTATTGGTTCTGTTTTGATGACTTATATCTCTTTATTGATATTTTCTATTTGGTGAGAGTTCCTTCTCATACTGCTTTGTTTAATGCAGTTTCTTTTTGGTCTTTGAACAGATTTCAGATAGCTGGTTTAAAGTCTTTTTCTAGCAATTACAATATCTGGGGTTCCTCAGAGACAGTTTCTGTTGACTCCTTTTTTTCTGTGTATGAGCCATAGTTCCTTGTTTATTTGCATTTATCATGACGCTTTGTTGAAAGTTGGACTTTTGGGGTGCCTGTGTGGCTCAGTCGGTAAACATCTGCCTCAGCTCAGGTCATGATCCCAGGGTCCTGGGATCAGACCCTGGATTGGCCTTCCTGCTCGGCAGGGAGCCTGCTTCTCCCTCTCCAGCTCCCCCTGCTTGTGTTCTCTCTCTCACTGTCTCTCTCTGTCAAATAAATAAATAAAATCTTTTTTAAAATTTTTAAAAAGAAAGAAAGAAAAGAAAATTGGACTTTCATTTTTTTATTTTTCACAAAAATTGGACTTTTAAAATAATATAATGTAGCAACTTGGGAAACCAAATTCACCCTTTCCCCGGGGCGGGGGCGGGGGGACTGTTTTCCCTTTTTTGTTGTTACTGCTGCTTTTGGTACTATTCTCTGAAGTAATTCTGTTAAGTCTATTTGCTTTGTCTTATGTGGCACAGACTTCCCTGATGAGCTAATGTTTGGACAGAGATTTCTCAAACTTCTGAGACCAGAAAGTCCCTGGTCCTTGTCTTTATCAAGCGGCTCTGGGAACGCGTTGGGGCCTGCCAGCAGCAATCCATCAGACAGAGGAGAAGTCTGCCTCCACCTCACTTCCTGCTTGCACACAGGTGAGAGCACAGGACCCTGCCATATCTTTCCTGAGCATGAGCACTGCCCTACACAGATGCCTGGCTTCTAGAACCCCAGGAATATGTCGGAGTTTTTGTTTATTTTTTTCAGTTTTTATTTATTTTTTTTTAAGATTTTATTTATTTGACAGAGAGAGACTGTGAGAGAGGGAACACAAGCAGGGGGAGTGGGAGAGGGAGAAGCAGACTCCCAGCTGAGCAGGGAGCCCGATGTGGGGTTCGATCCCAACACCCTGAGATCATGACCTGAGCAGAAGACAGACACTTAACGACTGAGCCACCCAGGCGCCCCTTTTTTTGGTTTTTAAATTGAGATGAAATTCACATAGTATACAATAACTGTTTAAAAGCGTACTATTTAGTGGCATTTAGTGTATTCACAATGTTGTGCAACCACCATCTCTCTCTAGTTTCAAAACTTCGTCATCAACTCCAGAAAAACATCTTGTACCCATTAAGTAACTGGTCTCCACTCCCCTTTTCTCCCGTCTTCCGCTAGAAAGGCCTCTATGGAGTTGCCTATTCTAGGTACATCACATAAACAAAATCATACACTATATGACCTTTTGTGTCTGCCTTCTTTTACTGAGCATCATGTTTGTGAGGTTCCTCCAAGTTGTAGCCTGTGTCAGGACTTGTTCTTTTCATGCTGAATAATATTCCAGAGGGTAAATGTACCATGATTTGTTTATCCCTTCACCTGTTGCTGGCACGTGGGTTGTCTCCACCTCAGGGTCGTCTCTTTGGGTAGGAATCATGCTGCCATTACCACTGCGTATAAGCTTCCAGGTGGACATGTTTTCACTCCTCTTGGGTAAACACATAGGGTTGGGACTGCTGGGTCCCATGGCGACTCTACGTTGGGGTTAATGGCAGCTGCACCACTTTATACTCCCACCAGCAAGGCGTGAGGGTTCTTACTTTTCCACACCCTCATCAACACTTGCTATGTTCTGTTTTATTGGTAAAAGCCATCCTAAGGGGTATGAAGTGGTATCTCATTGTGGTGTTGATTTGCATTTCCTTAGTGACCGATGATGCTGAATATCTTTTCATGTGCTTGCTGGTCAATTGTGCATCTTCTTGGGAGAAAATTTGATTCAAGTACTTTGCCCATCTTAAAATTGTTGGAAATTTTCAAAGTCTCCTATGGTTGTCTCATCCCTCAGCTTTTCCTCTTAAGCTTTCTGGTTAGCTTATTGTTTGCCCCAAATACTCTCTACTGCCTCAAGCAGCCATGATGTTAAACAATTTACCTTCATTTATTTCTTCTCTGATGCACTTTCTTCATAGAGATTAAAGTTTTTAACCTATATAGTTTTATTTCTTTTTTTAAAAGATTTTATTTATTTATTTGTCAGAGAGAGAGAGAGCACAAGCAGAGGGAGGGGCAGAGGGAGAAGCAGGCTCCCCGCTGAGCAGAGAGCCCCATATGGGACTCCATCCTGTGATCTGAGCTGAAGACAGATGCTTCACCAACTGAGCCACCCAGGTGTCCCTATATAGTTTTATTTCTGCCTGAAAATTTTCTTCTAACATTTCTTACATGGTAGGTCTGCTGACAAATTCCTTGTTTTTGTTTGAGAAAATACATTTCATCTCACTTTCAAGGAATAATTTCACTATATGTGGGATTCCAGGTAAATGGGTTTTTTCTTCTTTCAACATTGTAAATATTTCACCCCACTTCTTGCTAGCATGGTTTCAGAGCTGGTGTTTGGTGCAATTCTTTGATTTTCTATAGACAAGTTGTATTGGCTTAGGTATTGGTTTTTAAATCTGGCTTTTTTCCATATCTTTGCACTTTGAATATGCTATGTCTTGGGATGGGTTTTTTCCCCATCATGAAATATCCTATTGGTAGTGCTTTTCCCCTTAAAGTCTACGTTGTCCAGTATTACTATAAGTGTACCTGCAAACTTTTGGTTAATGTTCCCTGGTGTATCATTTCCATTTTATAAAATTCGGTCTCTTCTATCCTTATCTCAAAATATGTGTCTCATGGGGCGCCTGGGTGGCTCAGTTGGTTAAGCAACTGCCTTCGGCTCAGGTCATGATCCTGGAGTCCCGGGATCGAGTCCCGCGTCGGGCTCCCTCCTTGGCAGGGAGTCTGCTTCTCCCTCTGACCCTCCTCCCTCTCATGCTCTCTGTCTCTCATTCTCTCTCTCTCAAATAAATAAATAAAATCTTAAAAAAAAAAATATGTGTCTCACAAGAAGAATAAAGCCTTTTATTTTAAATCAATTCTAGCATTCAATGAATTCAATTCAAATAAGCTTGACATGTTATTATTGACTTGTGCTTCTCTTTAGCCCCCTTTCTTACTTTCTTTGAGTAGATAATTCATGATTCCACTTTTGTTTTATTATGATTTGTGTGCGCACTTTTCCTGTACTTCAAATGCTTAACCTACAGATTGCACCATGTAGTTCAGATTTATTAACTCCCAATATATGTTAGTTATGTAAGTATTTCCTGGCAATGAAAGCACCTTAAAAACTTTAAACCTTGTTACCTGCCCAACTGCACCTTTTTTCTTTGCATTTTATTTCTACATGTGCACCTGCTATTCATACTGAGTCTGCATGAATTCAAATTTTCTTAATTCATTTTATGCTATCTCACTTGACAGCTGAGTATTGAGTGATATATTATTATATATCTCTGTTTAACTATTTTATCTTTCATTATCGGTTTCTAGATTAACTCCACTCTGATCATAGAACATACTATCAATTATTTAAATATTTGAAATTGTTTTATATTTGCTGAACCCTTAGCAAATGCAGAATTGTAACAATTCCATGATTTCAAGTATATCATATATTTATAATACACACACCCATGGGTGTATATGTCAATCTGTATAAGTAATCTCAAACACTGCACCCCATACATACATGTAGACTGCAGTGTTTGTAGAGCCGATTAGGTCAATTATCTTATTGTTTTGTTCAGATGTGAGATAATATTACTGAACTTTTACATGTGGTTTTTTTTTTTTCCTATCAAATTGGTTTTATCAGCCCCGAGGGATTTGTGTTAAATATTTACACTGTGATTATGTTTTAATTTCTTTAATTTAATTTCTTGTTGTGTTCTTCTTTCAATGTATAGGTGTTAAAGTTACTTATTTAGACTTTTAAATGGGGTACTTCATCAACTCACATTTAATATAATTATTGATATTTTTGGATTATATTCCTTATGTTCTAATTTTTCACATTTTATTTACTGTTTCATCCTAGCTTCTATTTTTTTAAAGATTTTATTTATTTATTTGAGTGACAGAGAGAGAGTACAAGCAGGGGGAGCGGCAGAGGGAGAAGCAGGGAGCCCGACGTGCGGCTGGATCCCAGGACCCTGGGATTATGACCTGAGCCGAAGGCAGACGCTTCACCGACTGAGCCCCCCAGCTACCCCTTAGCTTCTTTTTTTAAACATGGTTTTGGCGAGCTATTGCAAAATAATGCCGCTTAACAAAAGCCTCTGTTGCACAGGAAGACAAGCCTGCACTTCTGGCATGCTGTGTTGTGGGACAGTGGTCAGGGCTTTGCCTTTGTGTGGGTGCTGCCTAGGGGCAAGCCACCTTCCTAAAACATGTTTTTGGCTACAGTAGAGTTGCAAGAGGGCAAACCCCATATATAAACATTTTCAGAACACTGCTCACTTCACATTTATTGATTTTCTATTGGCCAAAACATGTCCTGTAGCCAGGCCTGATGTCCAGGACAGAGCACCTGATAAGGCGCACAGACTGTGAGGCCCAGGCCAACTGTTCACCAGCTCCCTCGAGCACCTGGTGTCCCATGGCCCTGCCATCGCCATGGCTGGTCATTATGGAATGAATGCCACTTTGTTGGGTAAACCTCTGTCAACATTTTCTCTCTCCAGAGTGGGTCCATTCTTTGCTCCACATCCCATCAGGAATGACACCAGCCTGGGGCCGAGGTGCACGTGACCAGGCTTCCGTCAGTGTTTCTGCAGGTGTGTCCTTGGGCCCCTGGGGGACCCTGGGCACTGACTGGCATCCTGTAAGATGTGCTGCTTGGTTCTTGGAGGATGCTCTCTGCTAATGTCATTTGCCTCCTACAATGGCACCTCCAGGTCTGCTTGGATGGGGTCAAGACAACCTGCTCAAGACCACTCTGTCCTTCATGTTGGCTGAAGCTTGTACTCTGGAAGTATGGTGGAGAATCAGTCAAAAATAACATGATGAGGGCTAACAGAAAGGGTTTTCTAAAGACAAAGAGTTTTATTCTGTGACATTTTAAACTTTGGTTTGAGGACTATTTTTCCTTTTTCCCATCAGTCAGCACTGACTGGTACATAGATCAACTAACCCTAAATCAGCAGAAAAACCACATGGTTTCTGAGATGTTTCCAGGTAGGAAAGCCACTGAGGCCCACAGGACAACTTCTGAGGAATGGCTAGGTTAAGGGAACAGTTTACTGCACAGCCAAAGCATAGGCCACACTCGGGCCCCCGACTGGGGCTGGGGCAGGAGCAGCTGGGGGACCCTTCATGCCTCAGACAGGACGGACGTGGGCCTGAGAAAGGCCCAAGGGACGATCCAGGCCTTGACTGGGGCTGGGGCAGGAGCAGCTGGGGGACCCTTCATGCCTCAGACAGGACGGACGTGGGCCTGAGAAAGGCCCAAGGGACGATCCAGGCCTCACAGCTGCCTCCCAGGCTCTGCTCTCATCCCCACCTTCATGCCTGGAGTGCCCAACCCTTGAGTGCCCAAACTGAGGACCAGGGAATGGTGCTCATGGGCAGGGGAGGTCTGCATCAGGCTGCATTTAGTGCAGAAAGGGCTTGTATTGTGGTAGTAGACACAGTGGTTCTGGCCAGGTGTGAAAGAAACGAGGGTCCACATTTGAATTAATCCAACTCTGAAGGGCTGGAGGAGTTCCAGCCCCCTGCCTGATGAGATTTGGACCCAATCTGAAGAAGGGCCCCATGGGGATGATGGTCCACAGGCACTGAGCAGTAATTTGGAGAAAGGCAATGTCTGGGCTTTCTCACATTTCCATCTACAAGAAGAGCACAGGCACATTTTACTTACGTTTCCTCAGGGACTGCTAAAATCTGAGTTATTTCCCATTTTGTTTGGGCCTCGATACGAAGCTGGCTCCTAGATTCTCTCCCCTGTGCTCCAGATGAACTGATGTAATTGGACACGGTGGAAGCATTTTAATCCTACACACCATGTGGCATTAGCATGAGCTTGCTCTTCTCCCCTGAGCTCCTAGAGCTGACAGCTGAAATCTTGCTCTGGATCCTGGGTGGAGGTGAAGATCGCAGACTGGTGCTGGGGCAGGGTGGGCTCCAGCTCTCCTAGCACCAGCGGATGAGTGGAAAGCAGAAAAACACCAAAACGTAGAAGGGTAGGAGATAAGTCTCACAGAGTCTGTTTCTGCTGATTCTACCATTATCCTTCCTCCCACGTTCACCCCACATTTTGGATAATTAGCTTATAGGTGAAGAAACTTAGTTGTATACTTACATAAGGTTAAAATTTAGAACTTAAAATAAGGTACATTTTATGTTATATATGCTTCACCACAACTGTAAAAAATTGATTTTGACAATTTATTCATTGATTCTGTGGGACAATGGACTTTGCACGTGACGGGACGTCTACTTTATCAGCCACATGGTGGAAAGCTGCTCAAGGATGAGCTCCTGCCCCTCGCTCTCCCCTCCACAAGCAGGGGCAGCCTTAAAAATATCCCATCCCCCGGGTGGACTGTGAAGCGCCAGGGGCACCCCGGCTCCCCGGGGTCCCAGGAGGGTGAGCAGCAGGGGGACCGCCCCAGGGAAGGCAGGTCTTAGAGGAGGGGACGCTGGAGGGACTCGCGGGAAGGGGGGCGCCGCGAGCAGCCGTGTCCTCAGAGCCCCACGACTGGCTCTGGTTCCCCTGTGGCCAAGGCGTCCAGGAGCTGGGCGGGGCTGAGGGGGGTGGGCCAGCTGGGGAGGGGGAGGGGGAGATGAGTCGGCAGGCGCCCGCGGGAGGCATCCGCATCCGAGGCTTTTCCAAAGAGCCCTTGGGAAAGAATATTCTCTGACGGCTTCGTGTGGAGTGATCCCAGGAGGTACACGGACGGGCAGGACTCCTGAGAGGCCCGGGTTCGGTCCAGAGTGGGGAACGAGGGTAGGGAGGGCGCACGTGTTCCTCGGCAGAAGCCGGTCTGGCAGCTCCGGGAAGAGAGGAGCTGCCCTGCCCCTCCGGCTGGGGTCTGGGGATCAGGGCGATCGCCCTCTTCTGACCCGACCGGCCCCTTCGCGGCCTAGAGCAAGTCCCTCCCCGGCGCCGAGGGGCGGATCCGCCAGCGTCCCCTCCTCCACCCAGAGTACCGCAAGCCCCCTGGTGCGTCCTTGAGTTAGGACGCTGTGGTTCTGGGCAGGGATAGGGGTGTAGGTGAACCACAGCTTGGGTCCCAGTGTACAGGGGAGGACCGGGGGCGGGGGGGAGTATTACCATCCCACCTCACCCCTCACCTGTCCAGCTGGTTGTGGGCAGGGTCTGCCTTCGGGCATCCACAGTGCCCACAATATGGAGGCCATGGCAGAAGGATTTCCACTCATGGCAAGGGTACACCCATATTGGAAGAGCAAGGAAAACTGGAACTACACAGCTCCAGAGGAGGACTGTGGACCCCCTGGATTAGGTGCCCTGCAACTCTCCCCAGCCAGTGGGCTCCTTGGAAGCTAAAAACATTCTGGACCCAGGGCCACCCTTCTCCAAATGAACCCATTTGGTCAAGGCTCAGACCTCTGGGAAGGAGGGACCTCTCCCTGAAACCATCCTCCGTGT
>NC_058413.1:165039-180884 GCF_002201575.2 Neomonachus schauinslandi
CACCTTCACGGAGTAGGCGAAGGCCACGAAGCCCAGGCAGCACCAGTCATGAAGATGGTGTTGAACAGGGACCAGACGATGTGGTCGCGCCCGGGCATCTCAGTCTGGATGTTGATCCTGGTGGTCGTCTCGGGAGCTGAGCCTTGGGGGGCCCCCATTACAGGACCCTTGTGCTCCTGCTGGACCATGTTTAAGTTTAGAGGATGTGTTTGTGCTCACCAGGGAAGAAGGGCCAGGAAGTGCAATTAGGTTGCCAGAGTTTTGACCATTTGCAGGGTGAGGCCCGGTTGTAGGAGGTGGCTCCAAGTAGACCTCAACCCCAAATCAGGGTCCCCTTTCCCCATGTCAGCTTCCTTCTGCTTTCTCCGAAGTTTCTCTTTCCTGGTGTTTTGTAACTGGGTGACTTGGCTGGCTCCAAGAGGTGGGCCAACTCCTGAGTGTCAGGTTCTGAGTGTTTTGTGCTCGCGGGTCGGGATGCAGCAGTCTGTGTACCTGTCCCGGAAGGAGCCTCCAGCATCTCTCAAGGGTCCCCAGGAGCCTCCACGGGGGGCTCCGTGTCGGGAGGAGCCGGCTGTGCTGGGAGGCAGGAGGCTCCAGGCCATGGGGCAGCAGCTGGGAGCACAGGGCCGGCGTATTTGTGCACCCACACCTTTCCTCCCTCCCTCCTGCCCCCGATCAGGTCACCTACAGCCAAGGATCTTGGGGGGAAGGGTCAAGAGAAAGCACGCAGGGAGGAAGTCAGCTCTCAGAAGGGGCTTGCCCCACCCCAGTTCCTTCTGGAAATTACAATATTTCCTTTTTCGCCACAATCCATCCCCATGGAAAGATGGGGTCATCAGAGCAAGAGAAATGTTCCACCTGAGGTAAAGCAGGCCCTGTGTTGGAGCTGCCGTGATGGTTGTGCCCGCCCCTTCACACACCAGAAAGAATGCCTAGGGAGGCCTGGCTCCTCTTCCAGTCCTTGTGCAATGTCCAATCCCTCCAGTCCCTCCTGCCCTGCTCTTGTGGCCCCAGGTCAGGGTCTGTGCCCTGTCTCCCCTGGAGTTTCCAAGGCCCCCAGTGCCTCCTCCCTGTCCTGTTGTGTGGCCATACCTGGTGACCCTATTCTCCTCACTGCCCCTCCAGTGGTCCTCCTGGCTGGCCCCCACTCCTTTGAGGGCTCCAGGCTGGCTGTGTCCATGGCCTGACTGTGGCCATGAGTGAGTTCCAATGGAAAAATGCAGTAAGTATAAAACACCCATCATTCTGAAGGGTTGATGAGAAAAAAAAATTTGATAAGATATAATGTATTTCATTGATAATATTTTTTACTGATTATATGTTGAGATATTTTGAATTTATTGGCTCAAATAAAATAGATCATTAAAATAAATTTCCGTTTGCTTTTTTTAAATGTGGTTACAGAATTTTTTTTTTTTTTAAGATTTTATTTATTTGAGAGACAGAGAATGAGAGACAGAGAGCATGAGAGGGAGGAGGGTCAGAGGGAGAAGCAGACTCCCTGCCGAGCAGGGAGCCCGATGCGGGACTCGATCCCGGGACTCCAGGATCATGACCTGAGCCGAAGGCAGTCGCTTAACCAACTGAGCCGCCCAGGCGCCCCGGTTACAGAATATTTAAAATTGGGTTTATGGGAAATAAATTCAAAACGGTTGAAAGACCTACATGTGAGACAGGAACCATCAAAATCCTAGAGGAGAACATAGGCAGCAGCCTCTGTGACCTCATCTCTAGCAACTTCTTACTAGACATGTCACTGGAGGCAAAAATGAACTATTGATAAAAAGCTCAGCCATCAAAAAGAATGAAATCTTGCCATTTGCAACTACATGAATGGAACTAGAAAGTATAATCTAAGCAAAATAAGTCAGTCAGACAAAGATAAATAACATATGATTTCACTCAGATGTGGAATTTAAGAAACAAAACAAATGAGCAAAGGGAAAAAAAAACTTAACTCTAGAGAACACACTGATGGTCACCAGAGGGGAGGTGGGCAGGGGGTTGGGGGAAACAGGTGAAGGGAATCAGGGAGGGCACTTGTCATGATGAGCACCAGGTGATGCATGGAAGTGTTGAATCGTACACCTGAAACTAATATTACACTGTATGTTAACTAATTGGAATTTAAATAAAAACTAAAAAATAGGGTGCCTGGGTGGCTCAGATGGTTAAGCGTCTGCCTTCAGCTCAGGTCATGATCCCAGCGTCCTGGGATCATGTCCCGCATCGGGCTCCCTGCTCCGCGGGGAGCCTGCTTCTCCCTCTGCCTCTGCCTCTCTCCCTCTCTCTCTCTCGACTCTCATGAATAAATAAACAAATAACATTTAAAAAAAACTAAAAAATAAAATAATAAAATAAAATTGGGTTTGTGCCCTACACTCTACTGAAGCCTCAGCCTGGATGATCTGTAGGCAGCAGCGGATGTGGTCCCATCCATGTGCAGCATCAGAAACCTGGCAAGGTGGCATCAAGCCAGGTATCAAGAGGAGGGTGTCTTGGGGAGACCCACCCTTACCCGTCCCCATATGTCTTGGCCCGTTCACAAATGGGGCAGGGTCTCCCTCTGAGTCTGCCGCTGGCCCTGCTTGGGCTCAGCCCGTGGGCAGCAGGGGTCACACAGTTGCCCATCTGTCCTCCAGCCCCGGCAGCTGTTTGTCAGATTGCTTTGGAAGGTTGCTTACAACAAGACATGCTCTTCCTATTTAAGTCTTAGGAGTTTTGCAAGGCTTTTCCTTTTTCTTTTTATATATATATTCTACTTATTTATTTGACGGAGAGTGATAGCAAGAGAGGGAACAAAGTACAGGGAGCTGGAGAGGGAGAAGCAGGCTCCCCCCAGGACCCTGGGATCACGACCTGAGCTGAAGGCAGATGCTCAACGACTGAGCCACCCAGGCGCCCCTGCAAGACTTTTTCTAATGAATTTCCAAGGACAGATGATCAGGGGAAACGAACAACTGAGTAAAAGTTATGAAAACTTATCTAACTTTCTAATTGCATAGGAAAATAAGACTGATATTTCTGTGGACCTACTCAAATTAACACTCTATCAAACCATATGTTTCAAATGTCTGGATGTCTCTTCCTCTTGTGAAGCCCACATTCTGGAACTTGATGAGTTAGCAGTTTAAGGAAAAAGGTCATTAACTGGCCAAACAAGTAGGAAATAAATAGAGTTCCCCTTCACAAAGAAATAAGGAGCAGATGACATTCGTCTTCCACAAGAGCAATGTGAAATAATCTCCTTCAGTAGGGCGCTCTCTCCCCGGAGGCACGGGGGTGAGTTAAGGGTAAGGTATGGTCCCCGGCAGCCCCTCCTCCCCCAGCCCTGCACAAGAAGTGCCTTTTTTAAAAACATTTTTTCATTTAAATTCAATTAATTAACATACCGTGTATTATTGTATTATTGGTCTCAGAGCTACAGGCCTGTGATTCGTCAGTCTTACATCACACCGAGCGCTCATGACATCACGTGCCCTCCTGATGCCCGTCACCCAGTGACCCCAGCCCCCCACCCGCGCCCCCTCCAGCAGCGCTCAGTGTGCTTCCTATGGCTAAGAGTCTCTTACGGTTTGTCTCTCTCTCTGGTTTTGTCTTGTTTTATTTTTTTCCTCTCTTCCCCCATGATCCTCCGTTTTGTTTCTTAAATTCCACATATGAGTGAGATCATATGATTATTGTCTTTCTCCAATTGATGTATTTCACTTAGCATAATACCCTCTAGCTCCGTCCATGTCGCTGCAGATGGCAAGATTTCCTTTCTGATGGCTGTGTAATATTCCATTGTATATATATACACCACATCTTCTTTATCCATTCATCTGTTGATGGACATCTTGGCTCTTTCACAGTTTGGCTATTGTGGACATTGCTGCTATAAACATCGGGGTGCACATACCGCTTCGGATCCCTACATTTGTATCTTTGGGGTAAATACCCAGTAGTGCAATTGCTGGGTCTTAGGGTAGCTCTATTTTCAACTTTTTGAGGAACCTCATACTGTTCTCCAGAGTAGCTGCACCAGCTTGCATTCCCACCAACAGTGTAGGAGGGTTCCCCTTTCTTTCTTTCTTTCTTTTTTTTTTTTTTAAGATTTTATTTATTTATTTAAGACACAGAGAGGGAGAGAGTGAGCATGAGCAGGGGGGAGGGGCAGAAGCAGTCTCCCCACTGAGCAGTGAGCCCGATGTGGAGCTTGATCCCAGGACCCTGGGATCATGATCTGAGCTGGAAGCAGCCGCTTAACCGACTGAGCCACCCCGTGCCGCCAGGGTTCCCCTTTCTCCGCATCCTCGCCAACATCTGTGCTTCCTGACGTGTTAATTTTAGCCATTCTGACAGGTGGGCAATGGTATCTCATTGTGATTTGTATTTCCTATGCCGAGGGATGTGGAGCATTTTTTCATGTGTCTGTTGGCCATTTGTATGTCCGGAAGTGCCTTCTGAAGCTGCAGTGGGACAGTACATCGCAGGAACAGCTGGAGAGCCAGAGCTTAGAGATGAGGCCCGGATGACCACAGAAAATTGGGACAGACGTGAGAGAAGACCTGGAGCCCAGGGCAGAGGGTGGAAAATGTTCTTCATGAGTTGCAGGCAGAGGCTGTTCTCTTACACAACCACCTGCCCAGCCCTGGAGCCTGGAGGTGCTGGAGTACCATCCTCTAGAGCACCCCTCTCTCCTCCATAAACCTGCCAGCTCCCTGGAACTCCATGGACTTGACTCTGCGGTAGTCATCTGTGTTGCTGGACAAGACGTGGGCTTTCTCGGCAGTGCGCACCTCCCTGAAGCTAGTCCTGACCTGGATTCACTGCTGCTCGACAGGGTTACAAGTGAAGGGCATCTCTTCCAGGCAAGGGAGATCTTGTGATTCACCACATTCCCTGGGGTGCACACGGAAGCACGTGTTGGGGAGCCCTGCCCTAGGTCCCTGAGGGCAGCACGTGGACCGCACTGCCGGGGCAGACCCACATTTGAGTGGTAGCATGAGCAAGAAACAAGGCTTTCTTTGAAGTCCCTGAGATTTGGGGTTGTTTGTTACCACAGCGCAGTCTCACTCACCCTGAATGATACAGGGAAGGACTGCCATTATTTAAGACTTTAAAAATGTGGCATTGGCCTCCAGCTAGGTGGCAGGCAACAAAGAAACTATTCTTGGGGGCTAGAAAGAGTGACCCATGTAAAGTAGTGTGATGGTAAATTCTCTATGCACCTTGACTGGGCCACAGGGCCCAGATGTCAAACATTGTCCTGGATGTGTCCTGAGGGTGTTTCTGGGTGCGGTTAACATGTCAATCGATGGACTGAGTGAAGCAGGGTGGCCTCCCCAGTGTCAGGGGGCCTCGTCCAATCTGTTGGAGGCCTGAATAGAACACAAAGGTGGAGAAAGGGAGAATTCACTCTGCCCACCTGTCTTTGAGCTGGGATGTTGGTCTTCTCCTGCCTTGGGACTCAGACTCAGGCCGGAGGACACCCCTGAGCCTCCACAACCATGTGAGCCAACTCCTTGTACTCTGTTTCTTTCTGTGTGTATGTCCATTGATTCTATTTCTCTGGGGAATCCAGACTAGTACAAGCAGTGAGGAAACCCATGGTGAAACACCCACACTGTGATATTTGGAGGAAGGACTGCAATATAATGATTTATAAGAAACAGGTATTTGGTCATCAGATGACCAAATATGTTTCTCAGACATATCTGGTCTTCATCCACAGCTCCTGAGAACTCTTAAAGGTGATCCAGGGTCTCATTATAGTGAAGGTGACTCCTGGACCCACCCAAGGGTGTCCAGGAGGACCAACGGTGGGATTGGAGGGTTGGAACCTCCAACCATCCCCAGAGGTTGTATCAGCCAATGGCCAATGACTTAGTCAATTATGACTATATAATGAAGCCTCCATAAAAACCCAAGAGGACAAGTTTTCTGGTCCTTTTTCTTTTCAGAGATCTTCCATGCTCGAGGGACCAGAACATTCCCATGTGCAGCCAAGCTCCATGAGTACAGAGACTCCTTTGTGTGAGATCTTGCCCTACATATCTCTTCATCTGGCTGTTGATTCATGTCCTTTGTTACATCATTTAACACACTGGTAACCCTAAGGAAGTGTTTCCCTGAGTTCTGTAAGTTGCTCTAGTAAATTAGAAGAACTGAGGAGAGGGTTGGAGCCTCCAATCTGTAGTGGTCTATTAGAATCCCTGGTGACAGCCAGGCTTGTGATGGCATCTGAGGTGGGGGTGGGGACTGTCTTACAGGACTGAGCCCTCCACCTGTGGGATCTGACACTATCTCTGGGTAGACGGTGTTGGAACCCAGCTGGTGTCCAAGAATTGCTGGGCGCTGTGGGCGGGGCTACACATTGGGATTGGGTCCAGGAACCCTAAAAGACGGACCAAGAACCTAATAAATGTAGCCCTAGGATAAGACATGGACAAACATTTGTTGTGTGTCACAAACCTGAACCTGTCAAGCCTGGCACCTGCATTTCAGTCATGGTTCAGGGGCTGAGGGTGAGAAAGCAAAAGAGACAGAGCATAACTGAGCACTATGGAAAAAGGGAGCGAAAGGTGGGACTATTGGCACATGAATCTGACTGAAATTAAATCAAATGTGTTTGGGGTTTTTTTTTTTTTAAGATTTTATTTATTTATTTGACAGAGAGAGACAGTGAGAGAGGGAACACAAGCAGGGGGAGCGGAGAGGGAGAAGCAGGCTTCCTGCCGAGCAGGGAGCCCGATGCGGGGCTCGATCCCAGGACCCTGGAATCACGACCTGAGCCGAAGGCAGACGCTTAACGGCTGAGCCACCCAGGTGCCCCGGTAACAGATGCCTCTTTAACTATTAATATTCTTTTTTTTTTTTTAAGATTTTTTATTTATTTGACAGCGAGAGAGACAGCGAGAGAGGGAGCACAAGCAGGGGGAGTGGGAGAGGGAGAGGCAGGCCTCCCGCCACCGAGCAGGGAGCCCGATGCGGGGCTCGATCCCAGGACCCTGGGATCATGACCCGAGCCGAGGGCAGACACTTAACAACTGAGCCACCCAGGCGCCCCTAAATCAAATGTTTTAAAGTTGATTGAACACGTGAAGGATTTGCACTGCCCCAAAGAAACCGTGGCCCCAGTTCTCTATGGGCGAGACGGGCGGGGAACGCTTCTGCGAGAGTGAGGATGAGGGGCATGGGAGCCCCAGCCAGGGCCTGGGAGCAGCTGAGGGCCACTAGGATGTCCCCTCCTGGGAGCACACTCCAGGTCCAGGCTGGGAATGTGCCCATCTGGGGCCCAGGGTTCTCACCACAGCCACCTGGTGGGACTTCAGCATTGCTACAGAGCCAGGAGGGCTGAGGTCTGCCCTGGTCCCCCCTCCAAGTCAGCGCTGACCCCAGCACCTGTCCCTGCTCCTCAGTTGAGAGCTGCGGGTGTGGGGGCCCCTGATCCACGTTCTCCCACTTGAGAGGAGACACATCTGGGCTGAAAACGGGGACTTTGCACCTCTCTTGATCTTCCTGTGTAGAGACTTGGGGATGGTGCCCCTTGGGAAGGGGCTGTATTTTACATACAAGAAGGAGAGGCTGTCTGAACGTGGCAGTCCTTAGTTCTGTTCACCCAATGCCTCCAGCTCTCCTGGGCTGGGGTGGGATTGCATCTCCCCATCCCCTGGAATGCAGGCACCCAGAGGCTGGGACTCCCCGGGTCCCTGCATGACTGTGGGAAGCAGAGTCCCCTCCACAGATTCTGCAAGAGTGCAGCAAGGGCGGGACAGAGGTATTTGAGGATTCTGTGTTGCACAGCCTCATCCAGCCCACCCTAACTGATGCACCTGCCCTGTGACAGTAGTCTGCAATCTGCAGGCCCTCAGCTTCTCTCCCGCTCCTTGGAGATTTTAGCCTTGGTCTCACATGTTCCCCAGATCTTTTCTGGGCAGAATTTGGGGGCTTCAGAAACACAAGTCCTTCCCAGCACTTCTGCTGGTCATTGACTGAGATATTCAGAGTCTGGGCTGTTGGGCACACACAGTTTACCTGTCCTTATTGTGACATTTAGCAAATATTCAGCAAAGTGCATGAAAGTATGCCTAATGAGTCGCTAGAATGCAGATATCCTATGAAACTACCACCCAAGTGAAAAACCGTGCATTGTTGATGGCCCAGGAGGCACCTGCCAACCCCTTCCAGTAACCACCCCTCCCTTCCCATGAAGGCCGCAGCTCTCTGGACTTCTATGGGTAGCCCATCTTTGCTTTTCATCCAAGTTTTAACCCCCAAGTGTGGGTTACACTAAACCTAAGTGAATGAGCTATCGTTTAGCTGAAGCTGTTTTTCCCTCTAACAAGGCACTACCAGGAAGACATGTCTATCTTAATTAAGCCAACAAACTTAACTTAGTTCAAATACCGAATTATGTTCCACCTGGATCCTCCCCATTGTCAGTTTTTACTTGAGACGCTGGTGGGGAAATCTGGAGTGGGTGGTGTTAGATCCAGGGGGTGCTCTTCTTGCTCTTTGACAGTGAAGGGAGAAGGGGCCATGGTGCCTGAGGCACCAGATGGTCTACAAGTCAGTTATGCAGACCACACTCAAGGTGGTGCGGAAACAGGAGAACAGGGAGGGGGAGCCAGAAGAGGCAAAGTGCTGCCAGAAGGCAGAGAAAGGGTTCCTGGTTTAGAGCTCATCAGCTCCAACAGAGGTGCAGACGCCATGTTTTCCCACCAACAAGGGGGGAGGGGTTAGGCAGTCCATGTCAGGCCAGAGAAGAAGGGGAATTTCCCCGAAACAAAGGGAGTTTTGGCAGCTTCTTGGGAATATTCCTTGAAGTCCCCATCCCAAGGTAGACTAACCACAGCTGGCTCCAGTTATAGCCATTAACCTGGGAAATCAGTGAGGGATGATGTTATTAGGGTTCGAAGCCGGCGGCTGAGAAAGAATTCTTGAGACGTCTTTGGTGCAAAAAGGTGATTTTATTAAAGCACAGGGACGGGACCCATGAGCAGAAGGAGCTGTGGCAGGGTCATGATAAGTGGCCCATTATATACTTTCAAGTTGGGAGGGGGTTAGGGAGAGCCTAAGTCACTAAGGAATTTTGGAAGCAAGGTTTCCAGGACCTTGAGGGGGTTAGCTATTGTTGGGAAAATGTCATTTATTACCATCGAATAAAACCTTAGTCATGAGACCCTTCAGATGTATATCAGTGGGCCATATGCTTGGGGGATGATTACCAACATGTATCTTGGGGGGCGTTTAGAGATAAAGGAAGTTTCCAAAGGAATTTTTATATGTTAAGGTAGACTTACAGGGTCCTGGGGTGGGGGTGGGGGTCTGGCTAGGATTGCCTTTTGCCCTTAGCAAAGTATCAACATTGAGGCAGTTGAGTCCCTAGAGGAAGGTCACTCTGCCTGTTTCAAGGACTTGTCAGTGGGCTCTAGGTAGTAAGGAAATTTAATAATTTTTCTTCTACCTTTGTTTCCCACATCAAGGGAGAAGGCCTGCCCTCCCCCACTTCCCCATCGCATTCTAGACTACATGGGTGCTGGTGAAGGGACCCGAAATACCTTGCTTTGCTACAGGGAAAAACCATCTTAACTTGACAATGGCAAGACCTCCGGTATCTTGAAGGTCCTCTTTAGCATAGGAAAGTTCTTTTGAAAACCTCCTTTTCCTTACCTACCCCAACCCCATGTATATAATCACCCACCCCTTACAACCCCAGCTCTTTCTGCCCACAGGCCTGTCCCCATGCTTTAATAAAACCACCCTTTTGCAACCAAAGATGTTTCAAGAATTCTTTCTTGGCCGTGGGTTCTGGACCTCACCCCACCCAACCTCACCTACCTTCAAAACTACATCACTCTCACTCCTGAGAGCTTTCTCTGTATCCTTGCTTAGTAAAACTCTATCGCTTTACTCACTCTCCCTTGTCCTCGAGATTCATTCTTCGACTCCGTGAGACAAGAACCTTGCTCTCCCGCTTCACTATGATGTGTTGAGGAGTGGCTTCATTCCTATTTATTCTAGAAGAGACTTCTGGGTTTCTTAAATCTGGGGTTGAATGTCTTCCAACTGTTTTGGAAAGTTCTCACCCATTAAGTATTCAAACATCGATCTTCCCCCGTTTTCCATCCTTCTTCTCCTGGAACTCCAATGAACACACGTGGGAAGCTCTCTGTCCTCAGTATCTCCTACACACCAGTCGTGTTTCCCACACATTGTGTCTGTGCTCCCATCTCATGGTCTCTTTCTCTGTCTTCATGAGGCAAGGCCTTGGAACTGGCAGCGTTCACCCCAACAAGTTCCCAGGGACTTGCATGGCTCGAGCACAGCAAACCCACCTACTGAGTTCCTAATTGTGTTTTACTGCAATTTGCAGTTCTAGAACTTCTAGTTCGTTCCTTTCCAGATTTGCAATGTCACTTTCCATGGTTTTCCATGCCATGCTAACATGCTTAAGTTTACGTGCTTTTGTCTCCAAGAGCTTAGTGAGCCCAGCTGGTCTATCATTTGGGAAGTCCAGTGCCCAGTGTTTCTGTTGGCTTCTTCCTGCCGATCCTCTGCCATGTTTTCTTGTCTCTTTGGGTGCTCTGCACAGCTAATTTCAAGCCTGGGATGATATTTCCCCCCAGAGAGGGTCCTGATGACCCTGGAAAACACCTGAAATTACCTAAATCCAATTTCAGACATTGTAATTTCTCCATATTTCTGGATTTAAAAAAAAAAAAAGATTTTTATTTATTTATTTGAGAGAGAGAGCACGAGTGGGAGGAGGGGCAGAGGAAGAGGGAGAGAGAGAATCTCAAGCAGACTCCCTACTGAGTACGGAGCCTGACGCGGGGTTCGATCTCACAACACAGAGATCATGACCTGAGCCAAAATCAGGAGTTAGACGCTTAACCGACTGAGCCTCCCAGCTATCCCTGGATCTTTTCTTAAATTGCATCTCCTGCTGAATCTCTTTTACTCCATATTTACTGTGATAATTCTTCTATCAGGAGTTTTTTCTGTCATATTTTTCATATTTACTATTTACTTTTTTGGTTTTTTTCCCTTTTTGTTGATTTTCATGGGATGAATAATTTTTTTTTTTAAGATTTTATTTATTTATTTGACAGAGAGAGAGAGACAGCAAGAGCAGGAACACAAGCAGGGGGAGTGGGAGAGGGAGAAGCAGGTTTCCCCGCAGAGCAGGGAGCCCGATGTGGGACTCGATCCCAGGACCCTGGGATCGTGACCTGAGCGGAAGGCAGATGCTTAACGACTGAGCCACCCAGGCGCCCTGGATGAATAATTTTTTATTTTGTAACTTTGATAAAAAGTTATATTCATGTCTTTATTCACAAATATTTACTGAACACCTACTTTGTGCCCAAAATTGCTGTGAGCGGTGGACACCCAGCAAGGGCCGGCCCAGTCTGTGATGGGTGTTCTCCAGGCTGGTTCACCAGGGCCCATTGCCTGCACTGAGTGCACGTTGAGGTCCAACATTGCTCACTCTCGTGTCCCCGTTGTTCCCTCCTTCCCAAGGGCATTGCTCAGAATTTTATTTGGGGTTTATGTGGCTGACTCTCCTTCACTTTGACCCCTTGCTCTCACGTTTCTGTTGGTGGCTGTTTGTCCCTAACACAGACTTTGCAAAGGCATTTGGTCCTCTTACTTCTATGAGGGCTCACAACTTCTCCCGCATTTTTCTTCTCTTTCAGTTCCTCCTCCAAGAAAGCTTTCAATGCAGGTGTTCTGCGGATTTCTGGAAATATCTTTATTATGCTATTACAGTGGAGTGACAATTTGGCTGAGTGTTAAATTCTAGATTTGTTTCTTTCAGTTCTTTAAATAACACCTTATATGGGACGCCTGGGTGGCTCAGTCGGTTAAGCGTTTGCCTTCGGCTCAGGTCATGATCCCAGGGCCCTGGGATCGAGTCCCACATCAGGCTCCCTGCTCAGTGGGAAGTCTGCTCCTCCCTCTCCCTCTGCGGCTCCCCCTGCTTGTGCTCACTTGCTCTCTCTCTCGCTCTCTCTGTCAAATCAAAAAATAAAATAAAATAACAGCCTATAGTCTCCTTATATGATTTGCTGAGAAATCTGGTATCAATGGTTCTTGTTCCCTTATAGGTGATCTGTTCTTTCGCTCTATGGAACTTTCTCTTTCTGGAAACTTTGCTTTTGATGCAGGCTGGCTGGGTCCAAGGACCCAGATGGGGGGCCTCACAGGACCAGCCAAGAGGGTCTTTGGCTTCGTGCAGGACGGAAATCGAATGCGAGCCGAGAGGAAGTGAGAGCAGAGTTTGTTGAAGACCAAGAATGTAGATAGGACAGAGCGTCCAGGAGACTCTGAAATGAAAGGAGAATGAGTCTCATTGTTGCTTGGGGTGTCGGTTTTTATTGAGGATGGTGGTCTGGTGCACATGTCCTTTTAGGCATCTGGGAACTGGTCAGAACAAGGACAAGTGCTCAGGTGTCCCCCTTAAATCGATATGCCCTTGAGCCAGGGGCTTGGAGTCAAGGTGTCTGGAGTTGGTGGTCTTGGAGAACATTCATGAGGACCTCGCCTGGTCACTCTTTAGATGTTATCTGTTATGCTGGAAGTCTCCAAAGAAATCACTAACTCCTTGACCTTTACAAGGAGGACATACATTACCTGTGGAAGAAGGCAGATGTACAACGAGTGTGCAGGTCCTAGCAAGAATAGAAAAGGGAAAAGGAGATAAAAAAGCAGTTTTTCATGGGGCCCCTTCAGTTTCCCTGTCCCAGACATGTCTTTTGAACAATGAACATCGAATATAATGCAGACATATCACTTTTTCTCTCCTTATGCTTATTAGTCAATAAATGCACATTACCTCTGTTACAAAATTTGTCAGCAAGAAAAATAACTGGTGTGATGAAATTTCCATAGGTAATCTAGATATAATTGTTGAGGAGAACAAGTGAATCAAATAGATATAAGTGGGATAAAAGTTTTTAGGTGAACGTTTAAATCATTTTCCCAAATCTTTTTGGTAACCTAAAACCTTAAAGTTTTGCTAAGTTAAATGATGGGTAGTCACTGAATATCTAAATCATTTCCAAATAAAATAAAATACTGAAACATTACTTACTGAATATAGACTTACCCATTTTGGGGCCCAATATTCCAGAGAAGCTGAAGCTATTGACTGGGGCTGTGAGTGAGCATGAGCCATGCTGGAAATGGCAGGGAAAGGAGAGGCTACTGTGAAATGTGTCCATAAACTCGCCAATCTACAGACTCCTAGTGTCTCACTTGCTTATTCCCAGTTTTCACTAGAAATTAGGGTTTTTAAGGATTAAACATTCTAATTAACATCTAATTAAAACTGCTAGAAATAAGGGAAAAAGCTCCATATGCAAGGAAAATAGGATGTGTATTTTTGTTAAAAAAAGGCATTAGGAATGGAAATATACTTTGTGGAGGGAAATGAAAGTAATTTTGTCTTAAAGTAAAGCTGGTTACTTCAGAAAGGGAAAGAGAACAGGGAACAAACTAAAATAGAAAGTTGTAGAAGGTCTGTGGAAAAGGAATTTTATGTGTGATGAGCTGGAAGAGACTGAATGAATTTGTCCTCAGGGTTTGAAAAATAAGCTTCAACATCAGTAGTGTATGTACATAAAACTGGGACCTCATTTTCTTCCTTCTGCTAAAAGGACATTGGTCTGCTCCTGGTAAGAGATTGTGTTTCCTTTATTTTTCCAAATTATCTGCCCAGAAAACAAGGATTCTATGTTTTGCCAAAATAATTTCCCATGTCTGTCAGGCCTTTGCTTGCTAAAGGAAACCTAGGCCTCTCGATATTAAGAGTTAAGTTTTGCTATGAACTACGTAACCTTCTGTGCTCGCCCGTGAAGCCTTTGTCACTTTGGTTAAAGGGATAACCAAATATTGTTTCACCGAGACCTATGATCCTATTTGACTAAGCATCTGAAAATCTTTTGATCTTTTTGACAAACTTTCTAAAACTCAAATTCCAGGTAAAGTCTTTTTGAACTTGAATTAGCTTTGAGTGTTACAGAGCGTCCCTGAAATATCTTTAGATTTGTTCTCTCTCCTTATATAAAGGAGATTTTAAAGTATTTTGGCTTCTTTGTTATGTTGAATTACACGGGAAGCGTTGTCAAATAAGAAACAATACTAAGCCTTCTTTACCTTATGTCTGTATCGGCGTATGTTATACATATTCCAGAAATTATGTGAATTTGCGAATTATGTCACAGAAACGAGCAAACCCTCTTGTCAACTCTGCCGCAATGAGTTCTCCTCGGTTATGTGATGACGGGCATTGAAGCCTTTTGTCATCTATAGACAACTACTGTTTTCCTGTGATGCTTTTGCAAATCGCTTCATCTGGACAGAAATTCACGGACAGGCTCAGAGCACCGGCCTCTGAGGACTCCAGAATTACACCGTTGAACTGGATTAAAGGACACTTTCTCTCAAGCTCTCTGTGATGTATAGCAAGTTAGTAAAATCTTCGTGAAATGTAAAACAATTACTTTTCCTCCCTACTGGATCCCTCCAGAATTCAGAGACTCTTGAGAACTTTTCCTCGTGGCAATACACTCCAGCCTGTCGTCCTTGTAGGTGGGCCACCGGCCCCACAGCCAAGGTCCTACTGGGCAGGCTCATTCCTACCCGCCCCCCAAACTTTGAACTTCATGTTCCCCGGGGAAGGCACCCCGCTGCTCAGGTACTTTCACTATCAGTCTAACAACACTTTCACTGTGCGTACCACCCTCAATCCTCACAGCTAATCAAACACACTAACGCCACCATTTAGACTCGACTGGCAAAATTCATAGAGGGCCTCCAAATTCCCCGGCCCAAGGCACTGTCACTGGTCTGGAAGCTCAGGTTTCTCCCTTTTGGAGCTCAAAGACTCACCCTTTGAGACACCACAGGATATGCAGTGCATCTGGTTCCTACCTCTTCTGACCCCTCGCTAAAAAAGGGAGACATACTTTACTATTGTACAGGCCTAACTGCTTCTATTAGAAATAACCATGCTTTGGGGGCGCCTGGGTGGCTCAGTCGGTTAAGTGTCCAACTCTTGATTTCAGCTCAGGTCATGATCTCAGGGTCGTGAGGTCGAGCCCCATGTCAGGCTCTGCGCTCAGTGTGAACTCTGCTTGAGATTCTCTGCCTTTCTCTCTCCCTTTGTCCCTCCCCCTGCTCACACCCGGGCACACACTCTGTCTCTCTAAAATAAATAAAATCTAAAAGAAAGAAAGAAAGAAAAGAAAAAGGAAGAAGAAATAGCCGTGCTTTGAGAAAGCCACCTTTTTACAGAGAAGAACCCCTTAAGCATCACATCTTGCAACCCAGAGATCCTGTCTACAAGAAAAGACCCTCCTCTAAGACTCCGTCCACCCTCACTGGAGAGGCCCCTGCCAGGTGCTGCTAGCCAACCCTGTGCTGCCAACAGGACTCCAGGGAGCAGACTCTCAGGCTCCCACAAAGCACCTGAAGAAAGCACCCAGCGCTGACCGGCCCTGCACGCCACCTGACGGCCCGGAAGTCAAGACTCCCCAGAACTGAAGCAGAGGACACCTGACGGGACAGTCTTCCCCAGATGACCCAGCCAGGCCCACATGCCCTTTCTTGCTTCAGCCCCTTGTCTTACTTTCTGTCTCTTTTTCTTTTTTTTTTTAATTTTTTTTTTTTAGATTTTTTTTTTTTATTTATTTGAGAGAGAGAATGAGACAGAGAGAGAGAGCATGAGAGGGGCGAGGGTCAGAGGGGGAAGCAGACCCCCCGCCGAGCAGGGAGCCCGACGGGGGACTCGATCCCGGGACTCCAGGATCATGACCTGAGCCGAAGGCAGTCGCTCAACCGACTGAGCCACC
>NC_058413.1:180894-183394 GCF_002201575.2 Neomonachus schauinslandi
GCCCCTATTTTTTTTAATTTTTAAAAGATTTATTTACTTATTTTAGAAAGAGAGAGAGTGGGGGAGGGTCAGAGGGAGAAGCAGACTCCCCGCCAAGCAGGGAGCCCGACGCGGGACTCGATCCCGGGACCCCAGGATCATGACCTGAGCCGAAGGCAGTCGCTCAACCGACTGAGCCACCCAGGCGCCCTCTGTCTCTTTTTCTTGAGAAGACAGTGCTCCTACCCTCATTTCCCAATCTATTGCAAAAACGGAAAACCTTTCTTACTGTTGGTTCTGTCACCAGAAACTCCAATCTGTTCACAGTGTCCGAGACCTCTTGTCTTACCTGCAACTAATTTTTCTTTAGCTCCAAAGGCCCCTGCTGATCATCCCTGTAAGCGCATGGATGTTACCTACAGGCCGGGCCATGCCCAGGTATTCCCATACCTTGTTCCAGCTTTTCCCCATCACACCAGGGCTGCTCAGCCAACTCCCTCCATGTTTGCCAAGCGACAGTCTTCACTCCCCCACGTTCTCTCCTGATGTAAATGCGATCTCTCTCCCCATGCCCAAGAGAAATACAAGCGAGTTTACACCTCTTTGCAAGGTTTTTAGAAAAGACCCCTTTAGGAAGAGATGGCCCCACAGAGTGTCATCCGGACTCCTCTGACCCACGACTTGAGAGGATCAATCAGGAAATTTGGCTAAATTGTGGCTAATGAATGTATCAATAACCAAATCACAGCTGGAGTCCTCTATGATCCATCTGGATTTGTTTTTGTTTGCAGTGGCTGGCATTTCCCAGGGGCATATGAATACTTAGATAGCTGGCCTGTCAGAGGTCAGTACTCACTGTGACATTTCACCACCCCTGTTTGCAGCCATAAGGCACCAGAAGCTTCCCATGGGCTCACCCCACTGAGCCCCCATTACTGCCTCCCCATAGAGGCACACCTGACTCTGGGTTTGCCTCCAGAGGGAGCGTGTTTTTTCCAGGGTTGGAGTAAGTGCTGAGCAGTGCACGATCAGAAATGTCTCCCTGACATGAGGAGACTTGGCCGGCAAACACCAGGGGACCCACTGGCCCGAGTGCTTTGGGACGGCTGCACAGCCTTGACTATCTACCTGCTGAACAAGGAGGTGTTTGTATGGTGGCACATGGCCTCTGGAGAAGTAAAATTCACGTACACAAGATCAGGGAAGGAGCACACTTGTACAACCCCCGACACCCCGTCTGTTTCGCTGCCTACCTTCAGGTCAGGGCTCCTCCTTTAGAGCCATCGTCCAAAGTGGGGTTGTAGGACTTTTAATTCTGCTTTGCATAATTGTTTTTGAACTTTGTTAAACCTCTGCAAACAAGCCCTAACAGCACTCTTGCAGGTCTTAGGGGCTGACGGGCTTCAAGCTCCTGCGCTCCTGCTTGCTGACCTAAGTCCTTGGTCTGTAGCAGAACTAACTACTCTTCTTGAGATTTGCAGACCACTGGCCTCACGGAGTGAAGGACCAGACGCTCCCAGAAGATGAGGCCTGGCCCCTCTGAATACAGCCGTCACAGATGCCAGCAAGTCTGTTCAGGGTCACACCCACAGCCGACTGCCGCCCAGGTACCTGCTCCTCCTGTGTGCAGCCCCCCACCTCCCCGGGCCTTCGCCTGGTCAGGGAAGAGGGTCTTTGGGCCTTGAGTTCACCGTTTTTCCAGGTTGCCAGCTTCTAGAATAAAACAATCCTTCCTTTCCCCCATCACTTCTCTCTCAAGTGTTGATTTTTGAGCCGCAAGCCACTGACCCTGACTGAGTTGGGAACCAGTTCTCTATCCAGTAGCAGGTGATGCTGTCTCAGCACTTGGAGACAATCTCTACAGACTGTAGGTGGAAGTGCCTGAGGGTTCTCCCTCCTTCCCTCCTCATTATTCAAACGTAGCCCTGAGGTCCAACCTGTGTACTCTCCCTCTGACAGGGGACAAGACGATCAGGAGAGACCCTACCCAGCACAGAGGGACAAACCCACTCAATGCAGATCAGCAGTGCCTTCAGGAAAGATCTTGATCAAAAGGGGGAAATGTGGAAATAAATGAAGGAAACCTCACTTAAAATGGAGTCAGGGGGTGCCTGGGGGGCTCAGTTGTTATGCATCTACCTTTGGCTCAGGCCATAATCCCGGGGTCCTGGGATCAGCCCTGCTCAGTGAGGAGCCTGCTTCTCCCTCTCCCTCTGCCACTCCCCCGGTTGTGCTCGCTCTGTCAAATAAATGAATAAAATCTTTGAAAAAGTTTTTTCAATTTTTTTTTTAAAGATTTTATTTATTTATTTGACAGAGAGAGACACAGCGAGAGAGGGAACACAAGCAGGGGGAGGGGGAGAGGGAGAAGCAGGCTTCCCGCGGAGCAGGGAGCCCGATGTGGGGCTCGATCCTAGGACCCCGGGATCATGACCTGCGCTGAAAGCAGACGCCCAACGACTGAGCCACCCAGGCGCCCCAGGTTTTTTAATTTTTAAAAATAAAATAAAATGGGGGCGCC
>NC_058413.1:183794-210032 GCF_002201575.2 Neomonachus schauinslandi
ATAAAATGGGGGCGCCTGGGTGGCTCAGTCGTTAAGCGCCTGCCTTCGGCTCAGGTCATGATCCCGGGGTCCTGGGATGGAGCCCCGCATCGGGCTCCCAGCTCCACGGGAAGCCTGCTTCTCCCTCTCCCACTCCCCCTGCTTGTGTTCCCTCTCTCGCTGTGTCTCTCTCTGTCAAATAAATAAAATCTTTAAAAAATAAAATAAAATAAAATGAAGTCAGGAAGGCCAGAAGGAGGAGCGCTCATGCCCACCCCTTGATGCTGTGGCCCTGCATAATCATCCTGACAAGACAGGTCATTTTTCACAGGGGGTTCACTTCTTGCCTTTTAGAAAAGGCAGGAAGATCTCTCTGCGCCCAGCAACCACACACTGACCACCACCCGTGGCCGGTGAGAAACCGCCCGGCCTTGGACTCATGTTCTCCCTCAATAAGCTGCTCACAACGGCTTTCCCTGATTTCCCCTGAAACCTGAAAGCAGCTGACCTGCCCTTCTCTACTGTACCTGCCCGTGGCTCACCACAGCTCGCCTGCCCAGACCATGGTTACCAAATAAACACATTTTGCTAGTAAAATAACTGGCTGTTTTATTTATTTTTATTTATTTTTAAAGATTTTATTTCTTTGACAGCAAAAGAAGGAACACAAGCAGGGGGAGTGGGAGAGGAAGAAGCAAGCTTCCCGCTGAGCAGGGAGCCCAATGTGGGCCTCGATCCCAGGGCCCCGGGATCATGACCTGAGCCGAAGGCAGACGCTTAATGACTGGCCACCCAGGCGCCCCTAACTGGCCGTTTTAAAGATAGACAGTCCCTTGCTCCTGCTGTGTTTGTCTCTTAATTATGTTAACCATGCCCCTTTCGGTGTTCTGGGTCCATCCGACTCCCCCATTCAGTTTGGAGGCTGTCAGCCAACTGGTTGTTCTCTTTAAACCCCATCCCACTTCTGGTATGAGGACCTGCAGCTCCTCCAGCCCTGGCAGCCTCTATCCAAGCCACGGAGGCTGCTGGACAGCCTGGGGCGCAGGCAGGGTGGTCCTTCCTGGCCTCTCCACACTGGAGAGTTAGGGGCACGCGGTGAAGGCGCACACGTGAGTTGTGTCCTTCTACAGAGTCAGCTTTATTCAGTCATAAAGCAAGGTTAACACAATCATAAAGCAGGCTCAGGTTTCCAAATTCAGTGACACTTCGCCACGTGAGTAACGCGGCTTCTTACATGGCACACACACAGAGCAGAACACAAGACCTGTCACACCACAAACTAACACAGGAGGTGGGTAGTTAAGGAACCAAAAGCAAAGTCAGTCTGTGGGCGGCAGCCGAGACAAGGCCTCCGTCGGGGTCGGGGTCAGCTCACTCACTGCTGCTGATGTTCACATTGGGGACACGGAGAGACAGCTCCGTTCGGAAATGGATCGGGCAGAGCCTCCGGCTGCAGCGGCCTTTCAGACGAGATCGGGCGCGTTCAGGGTGGTATGGAAGTAGTCATAGAGGAGTCACGTCTGAAGAGGCTGACAGTTGGCTACAAAAACCCCCTCTGCTTCTGCTGAGTATCAGTTCTGGGGGGTCATCTGCAGGCATTGCAGCGAGCCCCCTAACTGCTTGTGGACACAGGCCCCTGCTTGACGTGAGTGACTCCATCTGTCTCTCTACAAATAATCTGTGCTGTTTCATCATCTGAACCAAGCATGGGATTTCTTTCTCTGTCCCCTTTCTCCCTGGGATGTCCCCAGTCTCTGCTCCTGGAGAGCCCTGGGATCCCCCCCACCCAGGAAGACCTCTGGGAAGTGGAGAATGTTTCCTACATTGTGTGGGTGCAGGCCTGGTGACATGAAAATCCTACTCATCCTTGTGTCCTTTGATTTATTTTTAAGATTTTATTTATTTATTTGACAGAGAGAGAGAGCAAAAGCAAGGGGAGCAGCAGAGGGAGAGGGAGAACCAGACTCCCTAAGGGCGCCCCACACGGGGCTCAACCCCGGGACCCTGGGATCCTGACCTGAGCCACCCCAGCGACCCTCCTTGTGCCCTTTTAAAGGAGAGAGACTCTGGGTGTGTTGGTTGAAGCTGAACGATGCCCTCCCAAAGACTGCTAAAGGACCCACAGCTTCCCTCCTCCTCCCCTCCCCTCTCCTCCCCTCCCTCCCCCACCCCTCCCCTCTCCTCCTTCTCTTCCTTCTCCTGCCCTCCCTTCCTTCCATCTCCTCTCCCCTCCTCTCCCCTTCCCTCCCCTCCCCTCCCTCTCCTGCCCTCCCTTCCCTCCATCTCCTCTCCCCTCCTCTACCCTCCCCAGGCCTCAGATGGGCGGAGCCACAGAGACAGCGAGAAAGACTTAAACACAAACACTCAAACGACTGTTTTGGCAGTTGAAGCAAAGCCTCAGGCTGGGAGCCAGTAGCCAAGTCCCACTGCAGACTTGCAGCTGGAAGCCCACAGAACAAGGTTTCCAGTGTCTGGGCAGGTTCTCAGGGCAGGAACCCATCCCAGCAGCCCACAGAGCTGGGAAATCACGTGGGCTGTTAATCAGAAACAGCAACAAAACAAAGCAATAGAATCCCTTGTTTTTAGTGACTAAGCTCTGTTCACTCTCCCCACCCCCAAAGTTGGGGTTGTTTTCATTCCTAGTACTTGAACCGTTTTGGATTTGAATTTAGGAATTTTAGTTCAATCTCTTTGAGGCTTAGCGTACTGAGGGAAAGTTTTAATTCCCAAATAACAATTTCTCTTGGATACTGGATATTGGAAATGGGTTTATATTCAATAAACTTTTTTTAAAAGATCTTATTTATTTGAGAGAGAGAGAGAGCACAAGCAGGGGGAGCGGCAGAGGGAGAAGCAGACTCCCCACCGAGCAGGGATCAGGACCTGAGCTGAGGGATCAGGACCTGAGCTGAAAGTAGCTGCTTAACCACCTGAGCCACCCAGGCGCCTCAAAAGGGTTTATATTCAAATTGGGGCATTCTGAATGCTGTTGTTACAGAATCAGAGCTTCTTTATGCTCTCCTTTGATCTAAAAGTAACTTATTTCAATGCTCTGGAAAATGAGAGAAAAAACTCTCTAAAGGCCTGACATTCAAGGGAAGCCACTTCAGATTTCTAAGTCAGCATGACTGTACATAAACTTTGTTCAAACCAAAAGCCCGATTTAGGGCCCACCACACAAACATGCTTTGGGAATGAGTGGCCTACAGGAAAATCATCTTGACCTTAAGATATCTGTTAATGCTCCTGCGCCCTGCATTCCTCAACATTATAACCCGTGTTTCCTGCCTAGATGCTAATCTATAATCTTTCTGAGTTTTTACAAGATGTAAGAAAGCATATAACCCTGTAAAAACTGTTCATTCTTCCTTTCCTGTGAAGTCATGTTTCCCAGGCAGCTGTCCTAACTTGGGCTGGAATAACACTCTTTCTTTCTTGTAGAGATTCTTTTTTTTTTTTTTAAGATTTTATTTATTTATTTCAGACAGAGAGCGAGCGCGCACACCTGCGCATGAGCACAAGCCGGGGGAGGGGCAGAGACAGAGGGAGAAGCAGGCTCCCCACTGAGCAGGGACCCCCTAATGGGGCTTGACCCCGGGATCATGACCCAAGCCGAAGGCAGATGCTTAACCAACTGAGCCACCCAGGCATCCCCTCTTTGTAGAGATTCTAAAGGGTTTGTTCACTTTACATCAACAAGATGGGGGGCGCCTGGGTGGCTCAGTCGTTAAGCGTCTGCCTTCGGCTCAGGTCATGATCCCAGGGTCCTGGGATCGAGCCCCGCATCGGGCTCCCTGCTCCGCAGGAAGCCTGCTTCTCCTTCTCCCGCTCCCCCTGCTTGTGTTCCCTCTCTTGCGCTCTCTCTCTCTCTGTGAAATAAATAAATAAAATCTTTAAACAAAAAAAAAACAATAAGATGGTAAAGGGTAACTTGCGGTAGAAAACAGGGTGGAAAGGGAACTGGGGCCCAGAATACAAGGTAATGTTAATCTAAGGAAGAGACTGTTCTTGCCCATGTCAGGGTGCTACGAAGCAAAGTCTCCCGCCACCAGCAGCCCTAGGAGGGTACCCATGCCTGGTTTGTGAGGAAAGTCTGGCCCCATCTCGAGCAGGGGCCAGGGAGTTGGCCTAAAGTCTAGCTGGTCTAACAAAGGCTAGCAAGGGGGTGTGGGGAGTGGCTTTTGGGATGATTGCAGCAAACCCTGGAGGAAGGGCTCCGAGTTTATCTCTTTAGAGAATTTGGAAATTTGGAGAATTCTTCCATGAAGAACTAGAGGGGATGAGATTTCACCCACCTTTCAAGCTGGCAAATGAGCTGCCAGTTTCAGAAGACACAGAGGCCTGGGTCAGAGACAAAAGTCGGTTCACTTCCCACGGCAAGAGCAGCCGCCAGATGTCACCGTCCATGGCGGGTGTGGAGAGAGCCAGACAACGCCTGCACAAACTGAGAGCTCCCAGAGAGGACGCCTGGATGCCGAGAACCTGGCCTTTCCATACTGGGTGCGACCTCTGCCCCAGAAGAGATACTAGCGTCGTTATACGGGACAATAGACAAACCTACCCTCTGCTCCGGAGAGTGACATCGTTTCCATCCTCCAAGACTGTTTAGGAAGAAAATGTCCTCAAAAGGACGGTCTGGAACCGGGGGGTGAGCCAGGAACAGTTTCTCCCCTCCAGCTGGTGCCTAGTTCAGAGACTCAGGGTCTCCCACTCAAGCCTCTCGATAGGAGGTCTAGGGGCTTCTGTCCCGTCAGGCAACTCACAAGTGTAAGGTGCAGAGCAAGTTTGAGGGAGCTGCCCTCCAACTGCGGACACTCAAGGGACAGTCTCTCTCCCCAAGGCTCAGATCTCAGGGGGGTATGGGGCCCCACCTACGGCCGCTATTCTAAGCTGGGCTCTCTATACCAGCAGCGGTCATAGGCCTCCGCAGAGACGCGTCCCTGGACCTGCCTCCCCGCACGCACAAACCCAGACCCCTTGTGTCCCACGGCTTTCAGTTTCTCTCACACAAAACTCTTCGGACAGCAGGGCTCATCTGACCCCTGAGCCAGCGCCCCTCACACTTTGGCCACATCCTAGGCCTCCTGGGCTAACCATGCCCAGACCCATCCCGCGTGCCCCCACAGGAGCGCACCCGTCACTTCAGGGAAACGGAGAAGTGGGCAGTGATGTGGGAAACAAAGGCAGAAGAAAAATTATTAAATTTCCTTACTACCTAGAGCCCATTGACAAGTCCTTGAAACAGGCAGAGTGACCTTCCTCTAGAACTCAGCTGCCTGGATGTTAATACTTTGCTAAGGGCAAAAGGCAATCCTACCCAGACCCCCAACCCCCCACCCCAGGACCCTGTAAGTCTACCTTAACATATAAAAATTCCTCTGGAAACTTCCTTTAGGGCGCCTGGGTGGCTCAGTTGGTTAGGTGTCTGCCTTCGGCTCAGGTCGTGATCCCGGGGTCCTGGGATGGAGTCCCGCATCGGGCTCCCTGCTCAGTGGGGAGTCTGCTTCTCTCTCTGCCCACACACACTCTCTCTCTGTCAAATAAATAAATAAAATCTTAAAAAAGAAAAAAAACTTCCTTTATCTTTACTCCCCAAGATACATGTTAGCAATCGTGCCCCAAGTAGATGACCCCCCGATATACATCTGCAGGGTCCCATGACTGAGTTTCTACAGTAATAAATGACCTTTCCTAACAATAGCTAGCCTCCTCAGGATCCTGGAAACCTTGTTTCCAAAATACCTGGGAGACTTTTCCTATCCCTAACCCCGTCCCAACTTGAAAGTATATAATTCGTCACTCCTCATGACCCCAGGGCAGCTCTTCTGCCCACTGGTCCTGTCCCAGGGCTTTAATAAAACCACCTTTTTGCACCAAAGACACCTCAAGAACTCTTTCTTGGCGGTGGGCTTCTAACCCTATCTTTCTTAAATCAGAGAGGATCGATGTGGCAACCTCACCACCACCCCAGTCCCCAGGGCCATCCTGGCAGGCTCCGGAGCCCACCCTAGCCTCTGAACACCCCTGCCCAGTGCCCTGCCCCCACCCCCCAGGAGTCCCCAGTCGGAGCCCCTTTTGGTTCTCTGCCCCTTCCTGCGGCCTGGAGGGGTCTGGGATGACAGCCCACTTGGGTCTCCCTAGGAGCCCTCTGGACAACCTCACCACAGCCAGGACCCCGGGGGTACAGGGTCTTATGGCGAGCACTGCGTGCCCCGCCCGCCCCCGGTGCGCCAAGAAAGGAGCTGCCCCTTCCCCAACACACCACCGGAGCCCCTCACTCTGATGGTTCAGGCCCCCTCGACTGCCCTGAGGGTGCAGACCCTCACCCTCCGCTGGGCACCCACCCCTACCCAATCTCACCCCTCTGGAAAGAGGAGCTGGGGGACCCTGACTCCTCCAGCTACGCATGAGCCTGCGACGCCACCTGGTGGCCGCCTGGGCAAAATGCAACCGCAGGAAGGGGGGCGAGAGGGGCAAGGAGCGAGCTGAGAGAGAGGAGGATCCTCCCCAGAGGATCTGTTCCGGGATTGCTGCCTCGGTCCCTCAATCCCAAAGAGAGCCAAGGATCCCAGGGATCCCGGCACTGACTTAACCCTAATTCTGATCCTGATTGGTCCCCATCGCATTTCTTTTTTTTTTTTTTAAAGATTTTATTTATTTATCTGAGAGAGAGAAAGAGGGCGCACAAGCAGGGGGAGAGGGAGAAGCAGGCTCCCCGCTGAGCAGGGAGCCCCACGCGGGGCTGGATTCCAGGACCCTGAGATCATGATCTGAGCCAAAGGCAGACGCTTAACGGATTGAGCCACCCAGGTGCCCCCCCGCCACCATCGCATTTCTGACGTGCTTTATGGGGCGGCTCTGGACCCAAACATGAGGGTTCCCATTTTAACCTGCGGCTGTGGGCTGTCGAGTTGGCCCAGAGCAGATGGAGACAGGCGTGAGGGATGGCGGGAGGAACATGTGACTGAGCATGAATTTTTTTTTAAGATTTTATTTATTTGGGGGAGCACAAGCAGGGGGAGCGGCAGAGGGAGAGTGAGAAGCAGGCCCCCACTGAGCAGGGAGCCTGATGTGGGGGCTCGACCCCAGGACCCTGAGACCATGACCTGAGCCGAAGGCAGACGACGGACTGAGCCACCCAGGCGCCCCTGGGCATGAATCTTTTTTAAAAAGTCCCAAGAGAGGGGCGCCTGGGTGGCTCAGTCCTTAAGCGTCTGCCTTCGGCTCAGGTCATGATCCCGGGGTCCTGGGATCGAGCCCCGCATCGGGCTCCCTGCTCGGCGGGAAGCCTGCTTCTCCCTCTCCCCCTCCCCCTGCTTGTGTTTCCTCTCTCATTGTCTCTCTCTGTCAAATAAATAAATAAAAATCTTAAAAAAAAAAAAGTCCCAAGAGAAATTTAAAAAATAACTTGAACTAAATTAAAATGAAAACACAACTTACCAAAATTTGTGGGGTGCAGCAAAAGCAGTGCTTAGAGGGAAATCTATAGAATTAAATGTACACTCAAAAAGAAGAAAGACCTAAAATCAATAATCTCAATCTCAATCTTAGGAAACTAGAGAAAGAAGAGGCAATATAAGCCTAAAAATAGAAGAAAAGAAATAATAAAAACTAGAGCAAAAATCAGTGAAATTGAAAACAGCACTCATTAGGGGGAAAAAAATCAACAAGACCAAAAGCTGGTTTTGGGGAGACAAAGTCAATAAAATTGATAAACTGCTAGCCAGGATAACAAAACTAAAAAGAGGAAACAGAGATTACTACAATGAGAAATGGAAAAGGGGCCATCACTACAGATCCCATGGACATTAAAGGGATAATAAAGGAATACTATGAACAACTCTGTGCTCACAAATTTGATAACTTAGATGAAATGGACCAATTCCTTGAAGACACAGACTATCAAAACTCACATAAAGAGAAATAGGTCAACTAAATAGGCCTATATTTATTAATGAAATTGAATCAATGATTAATAATATGCCAAATAAGAAAGCACCAGGCACAGATGGCTTAACGGTGAATTGTACCAAATATTTAAGGGGGAAAAATGATACCAGTTCTCTGCAATCTTTTCTGGAAAATAGAAACAAAAAATGCTTCATAACTCATTCTGAGGCAGCATTACCCCAATAAAACCACAACCAGATAGACATAAAAAGAAAATTGCAGATCAATATCTCTCATGAGCATAAAAGCAAAAATCCTTAACAAAATATTAGCAAGTCCAATCCAACAATGAATTATACACCACAAAATAAGTATATTCTAGTAACCAAGTGGGATTTATTCTAGGTGTGCAAGAATTTTAAAATCAGTTAGTGTAGTCTATCACATATATATGCTAAGGTAGAAAAATAATATGATTTTATTTTATTTATTTATTTATTAAAGATTTCATTTATTTGACAGAGAGAGAGACAGTGAGAAAAGGAGCACAAACGGGGGGAGTGGGAGAGGGAGAAGCAGGTTTCCCGCTGAGCAGGGAGCCCGATGCAGGGCTCCATCCCAGGACCCTGGGATCATGACCTGAGCCAAAGGCAGACGCTTAATGACTGAGCCACCCAGGTGTCCATATGATCTTTCTTAAAAGATTTTATTTATTTATTTATTTGACAGAGAGAGAGCACAAGCAGGGGGAGCAGCAGAGGGAGAGGGAGAAGCAGGCTCCTGGCTCAGCAGGGAGCCTGACATGGGGCTTGATTCCAGGACCTTGGGATCATGACCTGAGCCAAAGGCAGACACTCAACGACTGAGCCACCCAGGCACCGCAAAATAATATGATCTTATCCACTGATGTTGAAAAAGCATTTGACAAAATCCAATACTCATTTATGATTAAGCTCTCAACTAACTAGGAAGAGATCTCTTCAACTTGATTAAGGATCATCTATCAAAAAATGTATAGTTAACACATTTCTTAATTGTAAGGAACCAGATATTTTCCCCTTAAGATCAGGAACAAGGCAGGGCACCTGGGTGGCTGCATCGGTTGCACATCCAACTCTTGATTTGGGGTCAGGTGGTGATCTTCGGGTCGTGAGATCCAGCCCTATGTCTGGCTCCACGCTCAGCAAGGAGTCTGCTTCTCCCCCTTTCCCTCTCCCTCTGGTGCTCCTCCTGCTTGAATACTCGCTCCCTCTCTCTCTCTAAAATAAAATAAATATTTTTTAAAAAGCTCAGGAACAAGGCAAGGGTGTCCCCTCTCACCACTACCACTGAACATTGTACTGGGAATCTAGGATGTGAAATAAATAAAATATGTACAGATTGGGAAGAAAAAATAAAACTATCTTTGTTCACAGATGACATAACTGTTTATGTAGAAAACCCAAAGAATTAACAACAACAACAAAATTCCTGAATTAATAAGCGGTTATTATGAAGTGGCAGGAAACAAGGTTAATATTAAAAAGTTAATTTCTTCCCTGTACACCAGCAATGAACCATGGAAATTTGACATTTAAAACACAATACCAGGTGCCTGGTCTGGGTGACTTAGTCAGTTAAGCATCTGCCTTCAGCTCAGGTCATGATCTCCGAGTCTTGGGATTGAGTCCCACATTGGGCTCCCTGCTCAGCGGAGAGTCTGCTTCTCCTTCTCCCTCTGCCGCTCCCCCTGCTTGTACTCTCTCTCTATCAAATAGATAAATAAATCTAAAAAATAATAATAATTAAAAATATAAAACACAATACCATTTACATTAGCATCATAAAAATGAAATATTTAGGGATAAATCTAACAAAATATGTTCAGTACCTACATGAGGAAAACTACAAAATGTTGATGAAAGAAATTGAAGTTCTAAATAAATGTAGGGGCTCCTGGGTGGCTCAGTCAGTTAAGCAGCTGCCTTCAGCTTGGGTCATGATCCCAGGGCTCTGGGATCAAGCCCCACATAGGGCTCCCGGCTCAGCAGGGAGTCTGCTTCTCCCTTTCCCTCTGCTCCTCCCCACTGCTTGTGCACTTTCTCACTCTCTCTCTAATAAATAAATAAATAACCAAATAAATAAATAGAAAGCTATGCCATGCTCATTGAAAGGAACTCAATATTTTTAAGATGTCAATTCTTCACATCTTGATCTCTAGATTCAGTGTAATTCCAATTTAAACCCTAGCAAGTTATTTTGTAGATGTTGACAAACTGATGCTAAAGCTTATATGAAAAGGCAAACAGGGGTGCCTGGGTGGTTCAGCTGGTTGAGCATCCGACTCTTGGTTTTGGCTCAGGTCATGATCTTGGGGTCATGGGATTGAGCCCCGTGTCAGTCTCCACACTCTGCTGGGAGTCTGCTCAAGATTCTCTCTCTCTCCCTTTCCCTCTGTCCCTCCACCCACTCGGGCACTCTCTCTCTCTAGAATAAATATACAAATCTTAAAGAAGATTTAAAAAAAGAAGAGAAAAGCAAAGGCAAACACCTGGAATTGACACCACCATACTCAAAAGAATAATGAGATTGGAGAACTGATACTATATGATTTCCTAGAAAGCTACAGTAATCAAGGCAGCCTGATACTGACAAAAGACTAGAAAAATAGATCAGTGGAACATAACAGAGAGCCCAGAAATAGATCCATACAATATAGATCTTTGACAAAGGTGCAAAGTCAACACAATGAAGAAGATAGTCTTTCACAAATGGTGGTGGAACAACTGAACACCCATAAGCAAAAAATGAGTCTATACCAGACTAGAATTAACTAAAAAATTGGTCATAGACCTAAATATAAATTGCAAAGTTTAAGACTTCTAGTAGATAACATAGGAGAAAATCTAAGTGAACCAAGATTTGGCAATGACTTTTCAGATAAGCAAATCCATGAATGAAAAAATTGTTAGGTTGGACTTCATGAAAACTTTAAAATTCTGCTCTGCTAAATATACTGGTAAGACAGTGAAAAAGACAAGTCACAGATTAAAAGAAAATATTTCTAAAACATATATCTAATATAGGGCTGTATCTAAAATATACAAGGAACTCTCAACAACCAACAATACAAAAACAATTTTAAAATGGGCAAAAGATCTGAACAGACACCTCACCAAAGAAGATGTACAGGTGGCAAATAAGAATTTGAAAAGAGGGGCGCCTGGGTGTCTCAGTCTTGGTTAAGTATCTGCCTTCGGCTCAGGTCATGATCCCAGGGTCCTGGGATCGAGCCCCGCATCGGGCTCCCTGCTCAGCGGGGAGCCTGCTTCTCCCTCTCCCTCTGCTGTTCCCCCTGCTTGTGCTCTCTGGCTCTATCTCTCTGTTAAATAAATAAAATCTTTTTAAAAAACAATTTGAGGGGCACCTGGGTGGCTCAGTCGGTTTAGCGGCTGACTTCGGCTCAGGTCAGGATCCCAGGGTCCTGGGATCGAGCCCTGAGGAGAGCTCCCTGCTCATCGGGAGCCTGCTTCTCCCTCTCCCTCTGCTGCTCCCCCTGCTTGTGCGCTCTCTCTCTCTCTCTCTGTTAAATAAATAAAATCTTTAAAAAAAAAAAGAATTTGAAAAGATGCTCAACATCATATATCATTAGGGAGTTATAAATAAATAATATTTAATAAGAAATAAGATAAATAAAATAAAAAGATATCAATACAATGACTAAAATCCAAAAACCTGACAATACCAAATGCTGGCGAGGATGTGGAGCAATAGGAGCTTTCATTCATTGCTGGAGGGAATGCAAATGGATGCAGCCATGTTAGAAGACATTTGGCAGTTTCTTCCAAAGCTAAACATAGTCTTACTATATGATCCAGTAATTGCACTCTCAGGTATTTATCCAATTGAATTGAAAACTTATGTCCACAGAAAAACCTGCACACAAATATTTGTAGCAGCTTTATTCATGATTGCCAAACCTGGGAGCAACCAAGATGTCTTTCAAAGGTGACTGGATAAACTGTGGTAAATTCACACAATGGAATATTATTCAGTGATTAACAAGAAAATTGTTGGGACACCCGGGTGGTACAGTCGGTTAAGTGTCTCACTCTTAGTTTCGGCTCAGATCGTGATTTCAGGGTTGTAAGCTCAAATAGGGAGTCAGGCCCTGCACTCAGCATGGAGTCTGCTTGAGATTCTCTCTCTCCCTCTGCCCCTTTCCCCGCTCATGCGCTCTCTCTCTAAAAGGAATAAATAAATCTTTAAAATTTTTTAAAAATAAAAATAGTTATCAATCCACAAAAAGACATGGATGAACCATAAATGCATATTGCCAAGTGAAAGAATCCAGTTGGAAAAGGCTACACAGTGTATGATTCCAACTATTTGACATTCTGGAAAAGGGAAAAGTAAGGAGACAGTAAACAGATCAGTGTTTCCAGGGGCACAGAGGGAGGTAGATGGGATGAATGGGTGGAGCATGGGCTGTAGATGGTGTTGACACTGCTCTGTATGATACTGTAATGGTAGATTGGTCAGTATCCATAGTACTCAACAACACAGGGAGCAAACCTAATGTAGGCAAATCAGAGAAAAGGAAATCAGTCAGGACGTCGGGGATCCCAGGAGCAGTGCAAACGGTGCAAGACCCTCACTGCATTACACGTGTGTGACGCCACCTCAGTGACGGGGCTGGAGTCCGCCAGGCTCAAGGCAGAGCACGTGCACACGCGCCCTGGGCTCTCGTGGACGCAGGGGCTTCCCGCGGGGGTCCAGCCTAACAGGTAGGACGCTGCTGCGCACCCACACTGGAAGGGAGGGACCAACTCGGTGGCCGGCGGAGGCTGAGAACCTGGGGTGTCACTGTGGAGTGGGGGGTGACAGGGAATCGGGGAGAATGGTCCATGGGATGACGGATGGGAGTTGGAGGCACGAGCTCAATGTCGACACAGATTATTTACAGAAACATTTCCAGGCTTGTATACATACAGTTGGTATACACATATATTTCTTTGGCTTGTTTGCTGAGCAGGCACAAAGAAACAACTCTCCAGTAGCCATGAACACACCTATTTCCCAGATCTTGGTTCCTAAATCCATTTTCTAATAAAAGGAAGGTGCCAGAGTCCTTGGGAAAATGACTGATTTTAGGACTGATACAGGAAATATACAAAATGAGCCTGGAGCATCTTGTGGTGCCAGAAATTAAGGAGGTCTTCAATACACACACACACACAAGTGAGTAGATCAAAGGAGCACAGACAACTGAAAGTGCTCCCAGTGGCCAAAGTTGAAACAATTTGAGCAACAAAACTAAAGTGGCATCACATTATAAACCAAAGTATAAAATAAACATCCACAAGTCCGGGCGCCTGGGTGGCTCAGTTGGTTAAGCGACTGCCTTCGGCTCAGGTCATGATCCTGGAGTCCCAGGATCGAGTCCCGCATCGGGCTCCCCACTCACAGGGAGTCTGCTTCTCCCTCTGACCTCCCCTCTCTCATGCTCTCTCTCTCTCATTCTCTCTCTCAAATAAATAAAATCTTTAAAAAAAAATCCACAAGTCCGTTCTGATGTAAATAAATGACTGAATAAATTAATAAGTGGGAGAGAAGAGACAAATCTCCCATGCAAAAGAATTCTGAATGAAGTGTGTAGATCCTCCACCATAAAGGGGATAGGCACTGCCTACCAGCCCTTTAGTGCGGCATCTCCTTCCAAAGAGCACAGGACGAAGGGGGGCCCTCCTTCCAAGGAGCACAGGACGAAGGGGGGCCCTCCTTCCAAGGAGCACAGGACGAAGGGGGGACAGCGAGCAACAGCACCGTAGAGACGCCTGACAAGCACACCACAGCCAGGCAATCCAGGTCAGCGTCACGGTGGCACGTCAGGTCCATCGTGTGTACCTGACATGACATGAAGACAGTGGCACTTCGCCTCTGTGCTTATCCTCCCAAACGCCAGAACCCCAGCCTAATCATGAGAAAAACAGCAAATTCCAATACTGCATCATCCTACCCATCCAACCCAAGATACCTGACTGGTCCTCCTCCAAGCTGTCAAGGTCATCAAAAACAGAAAGTCTGAGAAGCTGTCACAGCCCAGAGGGGCCTCGGGAGACATGACGACTGAATGTCATGTGGGGTCCTGGGTGAGGTCCTGGAGTAGGAAAAGGACATTAGGGGAAACTCAGGAAATCTGAATAAAGTGTGGACTTCAGTTAACAATGATGAATCAATACTGGCTCATTAATTGTGACAAATGTACCATACTAAGGCACAATGTTAATAATAGGGAAACTGGGATTGGCAGCCCTATTGGAACTCTGTGCTCCATGCTCAGTATTTCTATAAATCTAAAACTGTTTTTTTTTAAGATTTTATTTATTTATTCGACAGAGAGAGACACAGCGAGAGAGGGAACACAAGCAGGGGGAGTGGGAGAGGGAGAAGCAGGCTTCCCGCAGAGCAGGGAGCCCAATGCGGGGCTCGATCCCAGGACCCTGCATCATGACCCGAGCCGAAGGCAGACACTTAACGACTGAGCCACCCAGGTGCCCCTTAACCAGGATATTTTGACCCTCAGAAATCATGGTACCCCTGGGACTAAAATCATGAGGAGCCTGCCAGAGTCCCACTTGATTTGTATAAGCAGAATAGCTCGAGGCATGGTGAATACAAGTAAGTGGAATACCATGGACTTGGGGGGGGGGCTTAAACAACAGAAATTTGCTTGCAGTTCTGGACACTGGAAGTCTCAGACCAGGATGCCAGTGTGGTGGGGCTCTGGTGTGAGCTCTCCACTGGGTTGCAAGTGGCCACCATGTCAGTGTGCACACGTGACCTCTCCTTGGTGTGTGTGCATGACAAACAGCAAGCTCCCTGGTGTCTCTTCTTCTAAGCACACTAATCCCATGAGACCAGGGCCCCACCCTCAGGACCTCATCTAATCCTAACTACCTCTCCCAAACCCCATCTCCAAATGCCATCACACTGGGGATTAGGGCTTCAACACAGGAATCTGGGAGGATGCAAACACTCAGTCCACGACAAAAAGTTTTACTTGAATCACTGTGATAGAAAGTCATGGACCCCTAACCAATTTCCAGGTTTAAGCCAGTCCATACCCAAAGGCCCCTTGGATGAGGGCAAGGCCAGTGCCCTTGAGGCCCCTAAAGGGCCACTTACCACATGGCTGTAATAGGAAAGAAGAAATCCCAGGCTTTTCAGGGACATTGGCTCTGAACTGACATTGATTCCTGGAGACCCAAAATACCACTGTGACCACCAGTCAGGGTAGGGGCTTATGGAGGGTAGGTGATCAATGGTGTTTTGGTCATGCCCATCTTACTCTGGGCCCAGAGGGTCCCTGAACCTACCAGTGGTTAGTACCCTGTTGCAGAATGCATGATTGGCAGTTAGCAGAATCCCATCTTGGTTTCCTGGTCCCTGGAATGGGGGCTGTTACGGTGGGAAAGGCCAGGTGGAACCCCAGAACCGCTCCTACCTGGGAAAATAGTAAAGCAAGAGCAGTAAGGCATCTCTGGAGGGAGTGCAGAGACCAGTACCGCCAACAAGGACCTGAAAGGTGCAGGGGTGGTAATCCCCATCACACCCCTGTTTGCCCTTCCAATCCAGCTGATGCTGAAGGCGGGGGTCTCAGACAATGACAACAGACTGAGCATGACCAGGTGGTGACTCCAACTGCAGCTGCTGTTGCTGACTTGGTTTTATTACCGAAGCAAGTCCATGGGGACTGGGTCACTGTTCCTCTCCACTGGACCTCACACCATTACATTGGTGACATCACGTTGACTGAATTGATGAGCAGAAAGTGGCAATTATCCTCGGTAGGCCCAGTGAAAAATAAATTCCACAAAAAGTCCAAGGCTTTCCACATCTGAAATGTCTAGGGCCCCAGTAGACACCCCTTCCTAAGTGCCAAGCACGTGGCTGTGTCCAGTCCCTTCTACAAAGAAACAGACAGTGACTGGCATGTCTTGCCCTTTGGGAGACAGCTGTACCTCATCTGGGTCACTACTCCAATCCCTTACCTGAGTAACCCAGAGCAAAAGGAGCTGCGGGAGGCCCAGGCTGCCACGTAAGCTCTCGGCCATCTGGGCCACATGACTCAGTGGATCCAATAGTCTTGGGTGTCTGGAACCTTTGGCCAGCCCCACAGTGAGTCGCAGCACGGACCCTTAGCAGTGCTCTGCCGTATTCCGAAGATAACTGACCTGACTCGCTAGCAGGCATACCGACATGTGGTTTAGAGAAAATAAAAGAAACATAAGCACACCACTGTTAATATGTTTAAAACACAATTTGGTATGTTTTAATAAGTGTGCAGATTACGTAAATGTGGAAGGTGGATTGGAGGGGGGAAGGGCAGGGACGGGAGGTGGTGGGTGAGGAGGTTTGAAGACCCTAACGGTGGGATGTGGCCTGCTTGATTCTGAGCCCCGCGGTTAAAATGAAAGGACAGAGGATAGCGTGGCAGGTCACAGCAAGACTGCAACTTCCTGCACAATGTGTCCAGGATGCGGTGGGGGTCCCTGTCCCCTCCTCTCAAACCTGGGTGGCCTGTGACTGCATGTGGCAGAACTGATGTGTGGTAACCCAACAGGCGCTTTGCCCCCTTTGCTGGAGCCCCGAGGCCACCTCCTGGAAGCGGCCCCATCCAGGTGTTCTGCTTAACCATGCTGGCTGGGCACCAACACGAGGGTGCAGCCAAGTCTGGCCCGGCCATCAGGGTCGCCCCCAGCCATTCACTCTTCCCACCTGAGGCCCGTCCTGTCGTAAAGCAGAGAAAAGCTGTCCTGTTGGGCTCTGTCTAAATTCCTGACCCACAGAATCCACGAACCCCAGTAGCTGGTTCACACCGCTCCTGTTGGGGTGGTGTGTTGCACAGTAACACAGGACTGGAACAGGTGGAGGAAGAGAGAAAGGGAGAAGGGTCAGGCTGGCCGCTGGGCAGAGGGGGGGGGCCTGCAGTGGCCCAGGCAAGAATGGGAACCAAGTGCGGCAAATTTCATCACCCACCCATACTCCCCTCCTGCCACCAGCTCAGCGAGAGCTGCACCCCAGACCCCAGCGCTCCAGTCCAGAGTAGAAAAGCCGTGTTGTGCACCCCTCCTGCCCCTTCCGGTGTGTCCTGCCCATCTGCTTGTGCAACTGCTCTCCATCTTCACTCTGCCTTCAGTTGCCCCTCTGCTGCCCATCCACCTGGCAGCCAGGAAAGACCCTGGCTGCCAGGATGAAGCCGCCTGCTTTTGAGATCCTCCTCAGTCTCACCTCCATGGCAAGACCCCCCACACACACATACACTCCTGCCCCCCTCACCCATCATCATCACCTACCACTTGTGTCTCTCCCCCAAATTTCCTTCTCCTTTCCTCCACTTTGAGCCCCATTCCTCCTGGTTGCACTATTTTCTATAGGCTTGCTCCAACTCCAAGGCCAGGCTGTACCCCAACCTCCAGCTTTCCCTCCACGTTCCCTAAGCCCCTGGTGTCCCCTATTTCCTGGAGTCCTCTGCTCCCTGTGTCCCCACTGTCCCCCAACCCATAGCCTGTGCCTTCCATTGTCTCCATCCCTACACACCCTGATCGCCACCCCAGTGTCCCATGTCCACAGCCCCAAGTCCTCTGCATCTCCCCTGTCTTTATGCCCGTTCCCCCACCCACCCACCAACCCCTCTGCCCCGCCCCCTCCCCCGTCCTCTGCACCTCCCCATCCCCGTGTTCCTGCATCCCGTGTCCTTCGCACCACACTGTCCCTTGGGCACCCCGACCCCTGTCCCCGCGTCCTTGGCACCCCCATACGCTCATTCCCCTGCCCCCACACCTCCCCATCCTCCGTGAACCCCTTGACCCCGGTCCCTAGTCCTCCGCACTTTCAGGTCCCCGCGCCCGCGAGCTGCGCGGGCCGGCGCGCCCAGGTGGATGCGCGCGCGTTGCGTGGAGACGAGCGGTGGGCACACCCTAACTCGTCGGCCCCGCCTCCCGCGCCGCGGATTGGCTCCCTGCGGGCTGGCCGGGCCCCGGTTGGCTCGCGCCGCGCGGCTGCCGGGCCCGTTTCACGGTGGGTAGCACCGCAGCGTGGATGCTGCTCGGTCCCGCCGCGGCCCCGAGGAGCGTGGAGCCGGAGCGGCCGGGCGGGGCCGGGCGGGGGCACCGCCGGGAGCCGCTCCGCCGCCCACCCCGGGCCCGCGGCCGAGGGCAGCCTGGGGTCGCGGCCGCACCCTGTGGCCGCGGGGGGCGGACAAAGGGCCATGCGGGGCCGGGAGATGCGGCGCGGGGCGCTCGGGAACCGGGGGCCGCAGCGGTGCCGCTGAGCACGGCCCGAGGCGGGGCGGGGCCGGCCGCTATGCCGTGGTTCCCGGTGAAGAAGATCCGCAAACAGATCAAGCTGCTGCTCTTGCTGGTGCTGCTTACCTGCGCCGCATGGCTCACGTACGTGCACCTGAGCCTGGTGCGCCAGGGCCGCGCGCTGCGCCAGCGGCTGGGCTACGGGCGAGGTACTGGAGGGGGCGCGCGCCCTGGGGGCGGGGGGCGGTGAGGGCCACTAGCAGCGCGGGGTCCGGGCCTTCTTACCGCGCCCGGGGCTCGGCGTGGGCCAGACGCGCCCGGAGACCCTGGCCACCTCACCCGGCTCGGCGATATTGGGGCAGGGGGCGCGGTTCCGCCCGGCCCGGAGCCCAGTGACGTCAGCAGTGACGTGCGCGACCCTCCTGGGGAGCGTCCCCAAACCTGGGCGGACTCCGGGATCTGACCTGGGGCCAGTAGTGACGGGGTTTACGGTAGGCTCTTGAGACATCGCCCCCAGGCCCTGCATGCTGGGATTTTCAAGAAGGCCTTGCACCTCCACCCCTTGCCTCCTTGGCAGAGCCTCAGTTTACCCATCTGCTGGGGAAAGGGGAGAGACAGATCCAGCCTCCCGACTGGGGGTGGGGGAAGGGTTTGGAGGGAGCTGACGGGTGCTGTTGGAACGCTTCCTGGAGGGGTGCCCTAGGTAAACCTGTAACAAGAGACTGAGATGCTTTTGTGCTGGGGGGTGATGGGGACCCCCGAACTGCCTGGAGTGAACTTTCCCAGGTCCCTCCAGCTCACACTCCGGTGAGGACAGTGAACCCACAAAGTAAATCAGGTCCTGCTGAGTGTTGTGAGAAAGAGCTAGGGAGGGGTTGTGCCCCCTTAGCTAAGGGGATCTGGACGCCCTCTTGAAGGTGGTGGCTGCTGAAACACATCTGGAGGAAGAGCACTCCTGGCAGGAGGAACAAAACTATGAGGACCTGGTGGGAAGAGGAGAAGCAGAAAGCCTGGAACCTGGGGAAGGGGTATGGGGATGGGAGAGAGGGCAACACTTCAGGGCAGAAGTAACCCCCCCCCCCCCCCCACCCCCGCACATCCTAGCTAAGGCGGGAGCAGAAGCCCCTGCCCAGGGCTGGGAAGATCCCAGCCAGACTGCCCCTGACCCTTCTTAAGGAAGCAGGGTGCTGGAATTCTTTAGGACGGGAGGTGTAGAGAGAGAATCTTGCTTCCTAAAGACTTGGAACAATGACTTTGGCTCACAACACCCAGGGCCACTCCACCAAAGGGTCCAAACCTCGCTGTTCAGTCCCAATCCTGTCTCGCAGTTGCCAAAGCCCTCTGCCTCCCCTCTGTGTGCCTGGACACCTGGCTCCACAGATCTCCCAGGCCAGGGGTCTGGAGCTTGTCCCAACCCCCCAGAGTCTACACACCTCACAGCCACCACACTCTTGAGAGGCCCCCAGCGCTGCTCAGTCCCTAAAAGAAGCCCTCCTCCCCAGCTATCAGCAAACAAGGCAGGACCCAGTGCGTGACCCAGTGACACAGGACAAAACCGAACCCCCTTCCCCAGTCACCTCTGTGGCTTTCCAAGCAACCACAGTCCTCCCCAGCTCAACTTCCTGAGTAGCTGGGGAGTCTAGCTCAGCAACTGGGAGGGGGTGGAGGTGTGGGAACTCCATTTCTGAGTCCCTCTCTGCTCTCAGCTACACCAGCAGAGAAGCTGGGTGACTGGCCAGACTGCCCTCACTACTCGTGGGTGAGCAGGAGCTCTTCAGGGTCCTGGAAGGTCAAACTCTCCTGTGGCACCTTCCAGAACAGCTCCAGCCCACAGGTCTTGGCTCTGGGCTGCAGCCCCACCTTCTGTCCAGCCACCTGGGCTCCACCCAGGGTAAGGCTTGTGAACAGCTGAGCAGCTAGACATGCCTCTGAGGCCTTTTAGAGTGTTGGGTCAGTGCTATCTTCACTTACAGCTGGGGAGACAGCATTGGAGCGGGGCAGGGGGGCTACTTTCCTGGTACCCTGCAGGAAAGCTGTGTGGCAAGAGGCCTCTGCGGACCTCACTGTGCTGGGGCTCAGCCCCTGCAAGACAGTGGTGGCAGCCCGGGCTGCAACCCACCACAGGAGGCTCCTAGTACCCACGGACTTAGCTCGGTGGGCAGGGAGTATCAGGGCCAGGCTGTGGGGATTTGGCCAGGAACCTCTTAGGGGTTCATCTGCCAGCTGGACAGAGGGCAGTGAGGGAGGAACCCAGAAAGAGCAGGTGGGCAGGTGCCAGCAGGAGTCCCATAGGCAGGAGACCAAGGACAGCTCCCCTATCCTGGAGAAGGGGCTCAGGCCAATTATGCCCACACAGGAATCTAGCTCCTGGAGTCTGGACTGAAGGATGGGCATGGATGTCAAAACCCAGGCTTGCCCTGCAGCAGAGGTGGGGCTCCTGGATTGGGGATCCCTAGGTGGGAGCACCAGGAGGGGCAGAGGTGGGATACAATAAAGCCTCCCTTCCAGAGCCTCAGGTCCCAGGGTGTGGCACTCCCCACCCTGCCCCAGGGGACAGGGTGGGATGTTCAGGCCCACAGCTTGGGGAAGAAGTCTGGGAATCTGAGGGAGTTAGGGGCATGGCAATGCCCCAGGCTAGGGGATGTGTCCATGGGAGGGGGGGGTGCTGCGAAGCTCTAGAGATGTCCACAGACAGACCTAGGAAGGGTTCCTCAGGGGTACAGTCTCTCTCCAGAGCCATGTTCGCCGCAGGTCCTCCCGCAGGCAGACCAGCGTGTCTATCCCTCTTCCATCCAGGCTGGTGCCAGGGCTCCTTTGGTCCTGAACCCCCGCCCCAAGGGCAGGAGGTGGCACGTGGCCATGAGCTGGGGCTGGCTTAACCTTAAGACAAAAGCACCAGCTTTCCCAATAACAAGTTCCAGCACTAACCCTTAGCACAGTTTTGATAAGGGAAGGAGACACAAAACACTCAGTATAAGGGAAAAGTGCTGAGGGCACTTCCTGGGGGCCTTCTTGACAGCGGAGCCACTGACCAGGATGGCCAGATAAATGTGTACATGTCGCACACAACTCTGCTCCCTGGCACCAATCAGGGAGCTCGGAAAAGCCAGGCAGAGGCCTTGAGAAGGGGCTGCCCACCCCCTAGGGGTGGGATGTGGGAGAAGGGCCCAGCAGAGAGCAACTGCACAGCTGTAGGTGGGGTGTCAGGTACGAGGGAGCAGACTGAAAGGAGAGGGTTCCGCGGGAGACCCCATAACCCCAACTGACCCCCAGCAGCAGGGCCCCAGTCATGCCCCACATGCCACCCACAGACGGTGAGAAGCTGAGCGGTGTGACAGAGGGCAGGGGTGTCCGGACTGCACTGTCCACACAGAGGGCAGAGGACTCCAGCGAGAGCCATGAGGAAGAGCAGGTGGGAGCAGGGCTGTGGGAAAGGACACGTGTGTGCAGCACACACACTTGCGTGCCAGTGGCCTCGGGAACCCGTGGGCTGTGTGGATGGAGGACTCGGGTGCAGCCTGTTGGTGTGCACGCCCCAGCACCGCCTGGCCTGGAGTTCCGTGTCTGGGGGGGTTAGGTGGTGCATGTGTGGGGTGGCCCGTTGTCTGCCTGGGCAGGTGTGATGAGGGGCATGTGGATGTGTGTGGTTGGGATACGATGGATTTGGGATTTTGTGGCTGGATGTGTGCAGGGGAGTCCTTGTGAAGTTTGTGTCCCGCTGGGTGTGGTTGTGTGAACCCTCCCTGCCCTCCCATTTCTCAGCTTTGACCCCGGTGCCTTTTCGCTCCTGTAGCCTGAAGGCCGGGACCCAAACATGCGTTTTCCTGTGGGGGCTGGAAAGCCACCCCCTCTGAACCTCACTCATCATGTGCCCCCGTGGTGGGAAGAGGTGAGCTCTGCTTGGCTTGCGGCTGTGATGGGCTTCAGGGGAGTGCTGGAGGTGGGGCTTTGCGGAAGGTAAGGCCCCCCTCCTGCCCCCCCCAGTACAAGGGGCAGGTGAACCTGCACGTGTTCGAGGACTGGTGCGGAGGCGCCGTGGGCCATCTGAGGAGGAACCTGCACTTCCCACTATTCCCTCATGTGAGTGCTGGGGGGGGAGGGCAGGCCCTACAGGGTGGGGAGGGGTATGCAGTGGGTTTTGACATCACTGCCCCCCCAGACTCGCACCACCGTGAAGAAGTTGGCTGTGTCCCCCAAGTGGAAGAACTATGGACTACGGATTTTCGGCTTCATCCACCCAGCAAGAGATGGTGCGAGGGTAGGGATGTGCCAGGGAGGGGAGATCAAAAGGGGCCCCACACCCCCCTGAGTCCCTGTCCTGTGGCCTAGGAGACGTCCAGTTCTCTGTGGCTTCAGATGACAACTCTGAGTTCTGGCTGAGCCCAAACGAGAGCCCGGCGAGTGCCCAGCTGGTGGCCTTTGTGGGCAAGGTACCCTCAACCCCACAGCCTTCCTGCCCCAGCCCCTCCACCCACACCCCCATCTGTCTTCACTGGGCCTCCTGCTGCCTCCGCCACCTGTTTCCTCCAGCTTCTAAGGGACGGGGACTGGATGAGGCTGGTGCCCCCAAGGAGAGGCTGAACCCCCTCCACCCCTTCTGTATCGCTTCCCAGACTGGCTCAGAGTGGACAGCTCCTGGAGAATTCACCAAGTTCAGCTCCCAGGTGTCCAAGCCCAAGCGGTGAGTGGCTGGGAGTATGTGTGCATGAGTGTGCACACACATTTGCATACACATGAAACCACTGCACTTGGGCTGTCCTGGCCAAACCACCCTGGGCACCCCATCTTCTCTGCACTCTCTTTGGAGCTCCTGGGGGCATGGCAGGGGCATGTCCCCCTGATTCCTTATGTCCCCAGGCTCATGGCCTCCCGGAGGTACTACTTTGAGCTACTACACAAGCAGGACGACCGAGGCTCAGACCACGTGGAAGTGGGCGTGAGTGTGGCCGGCCATCCGTGGGCTTCTAGAGAATCCACCTCCCCTCCCCTGCCCTCTCTGCTCCCAAAACTCCCTTCAGGGCAATGGTGTGGACCCTGCCCCCCACCCCAGGAGTTCCCGTCGAGGTGGCAAAGCAGACCCTCAGGGACAGGGCCCAAGGTCAACTCTGCCTGCGCAGAGAGGCTTCATGGAGGAAGTGTCACTTGAGTAGAGTCTTGAGAGATGAGACATTCATAGGGAGATCCAAGGAGGAGAGAATCTGGGATGGGGGTGCATCAGACAAATTCCAAATCTCAACAACAGCAGAGGAATAGGAACACCGAGCGTTCTTCCAGAACTCCAAGGGGTCCAGTGGCCAGGTGGGGCCTACAGTGCCAACCCTGGACAGCTCTGGCTTTGTCCTGAGAATGAAGCAGTTGGGTTTGCATCTCAGGAAAAACCCTTTGGCTACTGTTGCAGAGAGCCCAGGGGGAGGGATCTTTTATGTGTGGTCCCTGAACCAGGGAGGTGGGAAAGGAAGAAGTGGCAGGTGCAGGGGGAAGCGGGTTTGCACAAGACAGAGGGCCTGAGCCTGGCTGTGTGTGTGGTGATGACTAGACTGGGATGGGGGTGCTCAGCCCCAGTTCTGTGGGATGTCGCATGTGCCTGGTGTATGTGACAGGCATCAACCCAGCTCAGCTGGCAGGGAGTCCAGGCTGGAGACTCAGGTTTAGGGTGATCTTGTGGAAGACAAGGGGGTGCCGAGAGGACCCAGAATGAGGTAGGAAGGGAAGAGGGCCTAGAACAGCTCCTGGAAACCCCAGCTTGAGAGGAGGGAGGGAGGGACAGAGCCTGCAGAGGAGACTGAGAACGAGTAGCCACAGGAGTGGGGACACAGGGAGGGGACGAGCTAGGGAGATGAGGTGTGCCAGCCCTTGGAAGGTCAGCTGTGACCTCCAGGAGAGCATTGGCTGTAGAATGGGGAAGCAGGCCACAGGAAAGCCATAACCTGCAGGCAAGAGAATGCTTAGGATGTCAGGAAGGGCCTGGAGGGAGCATAGGAGGGTCCTTACCTGCCACCAAGAACCCCTCTCCCATCCACCCTCCAAGTTTCCTGCACCCTTGAAGGGGATGCCCCCACTAGTTCCCCATGCCCACATCAGAGAGACCCATTCCTTTCAAGCTCTGTTCCCATTCTCACCCCCACCCTTTGGTCCTGACCGCTCTCTCCCTCCCCCAGTGGCGAGCCTTCTTGCCGGGCCTGAAGTTTGAGGTCATAGGCTCTGCTCACATCTCCCTGTACACAGGTGCGGAGCCCAGTACCTCTCTGGGGAGTGGGGTGGGCTCCTGATGGGTGGTCTCTGGGATGGGCGCTGGATGTGGGTGGGGAGGGGTGAGGAGTGGTCTCTGGGTATTCCTGGGGACCCAGCACATCCCTCTGCCCCCAGATGAATCATCCCTGAAGATGGACCATGTGGCCCACGTCCCCCAGTCTCCAGCTAGCCATGTGGGGGGGGCACCTGCCGCAGGAGGAGCCCAGAGCTGACATGCTGCGCCCAGACCCCCGAGACACCTTCTTCCTCAGTGAGAGGGGACCCTGCAGGGGGGTGGGGCGGGGACACCCAGCCTGCCATTCTGTGACCACTCCTCCCACAGCTCCTCGGGTGGAGCCTTCAAATCTGGAGAATGTGCTGGAGCCCTGTGCCTACGCCCCCACCTATGTTGTCAAGGACTTTCCCATTGCGAGATACCAGGGACTGCAGTTTGTAAGTGCCCCTCACCAAGACCTTCCTGAGACCCGGACCTCCCTCCCAGGTCCCCTGAGCCCTCTGCCCCGCCCGCAGGTGTACCTGTCCTTCGTCTACCCCAATGATCACACGCGCCTCACTCACATGGAGACCGAAAACAAGTGCTTCTACCGGGAGTCACCGTTATACTTGGAAAGGTGGGGGGGGGGGGGCCCCAGCAAGGAAGGGGGGGGGGGGCCTCTGGGGGGGGCGGCGAGATATCCTCTCTGATGCCCCACCCCACCCCAGGTTTGGGTTCTATAAGTACATGAAGATGGACAGAGAGGAGGGGGAGGAAGACGAAGAGGAAGAGGTGCAGCGCCGAGCCTTCCTCTTTCTCAACCCGGATGGTGAGTGCCCCCCAGGCCCCCAGCATGTGCCCACCTGGGCGTGGCAGGCTTAACCATGCTTCCCACAGACTTCCTGGACGATGAGGACGAGGGGGAGCTGCTAGACAGTCTGGAGCCTACGGAGGCGTCCCCCCGGCAGAGCGGCCGCCGATTCCCTTCCCCAGTGGCCCCCAACACGCCACCGGGAACCATGCCTACCCCGCCAGCGCCTCCCAGCACCCGGGACCTGCCAACCCCCAGGCGCTCCCGGGCGCTGAGCTGGGCTGCCCGGGCTGCGCGCCCCCTGCCCCTCTTCTTGGGCCGCGCCCTGCGCCCCCGAGCCGCAGCTGAGCAGCCACCCCCAAAGGTGTATGTGACACGGGTGCGGCCCGGACTACGGGCACCCCCGCGGGACCTGGCACCTCTCAGCCCACGCGGCCCGCCCTGGCCGCCCTTCCCTGGAGTCTTCCTCCGTCCCAGACCTCTTCCCCGGGTGCAGCTGCGGGCACCCCCACACCCGCCCCGGTCTCGAGGCCGCAGGACCGGTGGCTCCCAGGCCACAGAGCTGAGGCCCTCTGCCCGGGCGCAGGCCACCCAGGGGAGCCAGGAGGGCCAGCCGCACATGCTGGGACTCACGGCACCCACCGCGGACTTGAACTTGTCAGAAGCACAGCCTGTGACCTCCTTCCTGAGCTTGTCCCAGGTGTCCAGGCCACAGCTGCCTGGGCAGGACGAGGACGAGGAGGAGGAGGAAGCAGATGAGGATGGGGCCCAGGGCGAGGAGGACAGCGAGGAGGCGGCGGGGCCCCCCCGCGGCCGCTGGCACGAGGACGCCATTGACTGGCAGCGCACATTCAGTGTGGGCGCAATGGACTTCGAGCTGTTGCGCTCCGACTGGAACGACCTGCGCTGCAACGTGTCCGGGAACCTGCAGCTGCCTGAGGCTGAGGCGGTGGACGTGGTGGCTCAGTACATGGAGCGGCTTAACGCCCGCCACGCCGGGTATGGGGGGAGGAGCGCACATGGAAGGGCAGGCCCTAGCGGGT
>NC_058413.1:210042-226676 GCF_002201575.2 Neomonachus schauinslandi
CTAGCGGGTATGGGGGGAGGAGCGCACATGGAAGGGCAGGCCCTAGCCTCTGTGGGACCTTCAGACCTTCCCCAGGGCCCAGGGTACTGACCTGGGAGTGTAAACACACCCCCTAGAGAAGAGTCTTCTCTGCCTGTCTCTTCTGTGCCTTCTGGGGCTTCTTATTGTCCAGGTTTCCTGTCCAATGTTAGAAGCCTCACCCCCCCCCCCCACACACACACACACACGGAGGGCTGGCTCCCCTGTGCACCTCCAGACCCCACCCTGTCACCTGGGGCCTGAACCCAAGAATGAATCTGAGCCAGCCAGGACTCTCCACCAAATAGAGACACATCCAAAAGTCAACCTGAGAGTCCCTGGGCCCCTCCTCTTCTGGCACAGTGCTACTGGGTCTTCCAAGAGGGTCTTCCTCTGACTCTAGGGGAGAGCACAGGGCTCCTGCCCCATGGCTGTCTCTGGTCTCCTCCAAGCCCCAGAAATCTAGGCCTGTCTCCATCCCCATGTAGGTAGTGGTGTGGTGAGTGGGAGGCCTCAACTTGGCCCCGCTGGTGGCACTGGTGGGTTCTGAGTTGTGTGAGCTTGAAGGAGGAGCAGGATCTGCACAGACAGCAATGGTAGGCAAAGGCATTGGGACAAGAGGCCAGGGGCGTGGTGTGTAGAGAATAGAGAAGGGGTAATTGTGGGCCTTGAACAACCTGCTCAGCACTCATTTTTCTTACTTTCGATACAAGGTTTTGAGCAGGATAGGGGTCTGACCTGTTTGGGTTGAAGACAGACCTGTTGCTGCCTTGCAGAGGAATAGACAGGATGGGAAGCTCATAGAGGCCATGACTGACAGGCTAGGTCCAGGGCAGTGATGGGATGGCATGGGAGGGGATTCTAGGTGGCTGAGTGTGAGCCTGCCCTTGGCTCTAAGCTTCCTGAGAGCAGGGTATGAATGGCCCTAAGGACTGAGAGTGTAGGTAGACCCAGAGCATTTGGGGCAGAGCATAGTGGGGATGGCAGGGGTTGGTAGGAGTGTGTACCCCTTGGAGGTCACACAGGTAGGCTCCCATGGTGAGGGGTGCTGCCTGCAAAGGGAAGACATGCAGCAGAAGGAAGAAGCAATCTTAGCATGGGCAGGATCCTGTTTTCCCAGGATAAGAAGGCTCTGCTTGAAGGCAGAGTGGAGGACGAAAGATACTCAGCAGAGCCAGAACGGGGGAAGGGACAGAAGAGGCTCAGGGTAGGCCCAGTGGCATCTCCCTTCAGGGCCTTAGAAAGAGCAGGGGAGGATTGGGGCAAGCCTGCCAGATTGGATACCCCAGAACAAAAACCCTGTAGGAAGAGGAAGTCAGCTCACTCAGCATGAGGGGACATTGAAGGCAAATTAGAATCTGCTTATGGTCCTAGAATGCCACTTTAAGCCATCCAAACCCCATTCTGTGGACAGCGGGTGGCCCTGAAGTTTTCTGAGCATGTCCTAAAGATCACTGTGGATGTGAGTGGTGGCAGGAAGACCACAGAGGAGGAAAGGACTGGCCTGGACTTGGGGACGCCTCCAAGTGTGCACTACCCTAGGGAGGGGGAGGCACACAATGTGGGCCTGTCTTCTCCGAATGCCCCAGCAGGGCATGAGGGGTGAGGGGGCTGTGGCAGCCTGGGAGGGCAGAGGATTCACAGCAGCTACCCTAGCTGGTCAGCTGAGTGGCCACCTGGTTTGTGGGGTTGGGGGCGGAGAAGAGGGAGGAACGAAAGGTCGAAGCCCAAGGGTGCTGACCCAGCCGCGCTTCCCAGGCGCTACGCGCTTCTGCGCATTGTGAACGTGGAGAAGCGCCGAGACTCCGCGCGCGGAAGCCGCTTCCTCCTGGAGCTGGAGCTGCAGGAGCGCGGAGGCGGCCGCCTGCGCCTGTCAGAGTACGTCTTCCTGAGACTGCCAGGAGCCCACGCGGGAGACGGCGACAGGGACGGAGAGAGTCCTGAGCCTGCTCCCGCGACCTCCACGCGCCCAGACGGCCGCCCGGAGCTGTGCAGGCCACTGCGTCTGGCCTGGCGCCAGGATGTGATGGTGCACTTCATCGTGCCAGGTGCGCGGGAGTGCCATGGGCTCTGGCACCTGGGATGGGGGGGGGTGCGTTCCAGGAGACCTCGCAGCGAGGTGAGGGAGCACCACTGGCCGTGGATGGGGTTAGGTCACCTTGGGATGGACTCAGTGGCACCATCCTCCACCAGTGAAGAACCAGGCGCGCTGGGTGGCCCAGTTCCTGGCGGACATGGCCGCGCTGCACACCCGCACAGGGGACTCACGCTTCAGCGTCATCCTGGTGGACTTTGAGAGCGAGGATATGGATGTGGAACGGGCCTTGCGCACGGCTCGGCTGCCCCGGTAACAGTGCCCTCCACCCCCACTGGGGAGGACCGAGCGCATCTTGCCTCCTTGGGGAGGTGGGTTTTCCTACCCCTGCCCCCAGGGACCCGTGCCTGTGACTTCCCACCCCCTGCTCTCCCTCACCCCCCCAGGTACCAGTACCTGAGGCGAACTGGAAACTTTGAGCGCTCGGCGGGTCTGCAAGCTGGAGTGGACGCAGTGGAGGTGCGTGGGAGGGATGGGCGGTAGGGAGAGGGAGATGGGGGGAGCCAAGGGAGGAGCTAAGCTTGGGGAGGAATGGGTGGGGCTCAGACTTCCCCGTGACTTTGACCTCCAGGATGCCAGCAGCATCGTTTTCCTCTGCGATCTGCACATCCATTTCCCCCCCAACATCCTGGACGGCATCCGCAAACACTGTGTGGAGGGCAAGCTGGCCTTTGCGCCTGTGGTCATGCGCCTGGGCTGTGGGAGCTCGCCGGGGGACCCTCATGGTAATGCCCTGGATGCCCCCACCCCGGTAACACTAGGAGTCCCACCAATGCCAGGGTAAAATCTAGGCCCCTGGGGGCCTCTCCCAACTCCTGAGGTAGGCCTGGGGACCCATCAATGCCCCTCATATTGCCCAGAACCCCAGGTCCTCCCCCAGAACCTCCAGGGTCATGCCTGACCCTTAGGGACCTCCTCCAGCACCCAGTCACGTGCAGGTCTCCAGATTATGACCCCCCACAGAAGAGCGACCCCTGAGAGCCCCTCTGATGATAGGACCCTGTACCAGACCCACTCCTGAGGTTGGGGAGGAAGGCTTGCAGGACCTGGTGTCTGAAGGGCACCTCCCTGCCCAGGTTACTGGGAGGTGAATGGCTTTGGCCTCTTCGGGATCTACAAGTCAGACTTTGACCGCGTCGGAGGCATGAACACTGAGGAATTCCGTGACCAGTGGGGGGGCGAGGACTGGGAGCTCCTGGACAGGTGAGCACCTCCCCACCCTTCAGGGAGACTAAGGACACTTCCATAGCTTCCTCTGAATGGGGAGGGGAAGCCCGAGGGGTCTTCATGTGCTGCAAGGACTCTGTCCTTCTGCTTCATCTCCCAGGATCTGTGGGCCTAGGAAGAAACCCTTTGACCCTAATCCCCACCCTAATCCCCAAAAACCCTTCTTACCTCCAGGGTCCTGCAGACTCAGGGACAACCTTTGAATAGACTCTGTCCCCAGATCCTATAGGCCCAGTGGTGGCCCTGAGTCCCCATCTCCCACCAGAGCCCTATAGTAGTGGAATCCCTGACACACCTCCCCCCGCCCAGCCCCTGGGCCAGGGTCCTGCCCACTCCCATCCTGCCCACCCACATATTCCAGAAGACTCAGGGTAGCCACAATTATCCCCCTACCACCAGGTCCTGACCCCACCCCCACCCCCAGCCCTGCAGGCCTAGGGGCAGCTCTGCCACCCCTCCCCAGGGTCCTGACACCCCCTTTCTACCCAGGGTCCTGCAGGCAGGGCTGGAGGTAGAGCGGCTCCGACTGAGGAATTTCTACCATCACTACCACTCCAAGCGGGGGATGTGGGGCACGCGCAGCCGGAAAGGCTCCCGCACAGAGGGGCCCTGACGACAAGGCAAACCCTCCCAGCCCCTGGCTACAGTCCTGTGGTGGTAGCTGGAGGCCGGGCCCTGAGCCTGGTCCCTGGGGACCCGGCAGGGCTCCTCCCAGGGGCGCGGCCACCACCTGTGCCTGGCCCCCAGGGGCCACCTCCCCTTTCGTGCCCCTCCCCAGAGAGGCAGCCTCCACCACTGCTTGGGGCCCGCGCTTGGTCTCCACACTCTGTGCGATGATTTCTGTGAAATTTTGCCGTAGCGATGACATTGTTTTCAGGATTTCCGAGAGTTCTGTCTGTTCCGTTTTTTATTCAGAATGAAATGAAATATTTTTTTTAGTTCTGACTTGTCCTCTGCCTGGTTCTCTCGGGAGGGCAGAGATGATTCTCAATGACTGCCAGAGAGCCCTGGGCACTGTCTCTGCTCCTTTGGCCCTTCCTGACTCAAAGCTGCAGCAGCCACACTGACCCCCGCCCTCGTCCACACTCAGGACCACTCACCGCTTCCCCTTGAGCTTCAGAGCTGGGACCTCCAGGGGAAAGTGCTCCCGCCCTCTTCCTTGCCACTCTGTGCCTGTGGGGTCACGTGGCCAACCATAATAGACACGGGGCAGGGCCTTTGCACCTTTGAGAAAAGAACAGTCAGCCATTTCACTGCCCTCCCTTCTGAAAACAGAACTTGGATGTTAGTCCTACCCCAACTTCCCAGGAGGTGAAGGTGAACTCAGCACCCCAGGTGGGCAGTGTCCTGTAACCACGTTGGGGGCAGGACTCCGCTGAGTTGCCAGAAGCAGAAAACCCAACTCAAGCTGGTTTATGCCATAATGGGAAGGAGGGATGCTTATCTGACTTCTGTTCATGTACGTGGAAGTTCAGGGTCAGGGGCATGCTGGGAGAGTACTGACCAGAGGCTGGGTGATGCTGTCGAAGCCCAGGTCCTCCCTGGGGGTGTCAGCTGTCTGAAGATGGGTCCCAATCCTGGGAGGGAGGCTGGTGCTCTGCCTGTATGGGATCTCTGTGGCCGCCATAACAGATTTCCAGAGACATAGTAGAATGTATCATCTTACAGTTCTGGGGGTCACAAGTCCTAAAACCAAGGGACCGGGCCCTTGGAGGCTTTAGGATTGAATCTGCTTCATCCTCTCCCCATTTCTAGAGGTTGCTTGGATTCCTTGGCTCAGGGCTTCTTCCACCTTCAAGCCAGCAGCTTACCATTTTCATATCCCTCTCTCCCTGTGTCTGTCATCTCTGCTTCCATTATCACATCTCTCCCTGACCCTCCTTGCCTCCCTCTTGTAAGGACACCTATGATTACACTGCCCCCCCTCCATGAACCAGGATAATCTCCCCATCTCAATATTATTTTTTTTTTAGATTTTATTTATTTAAGAGAGAGAGCACATGAGAGAGAGCACAAGCGATGGAGAGGAAGAAGCTGGCTGCCTATCGAGCAGGGAGCCCGATGCGGGGCTCAATCCCAGGACTCTGGGATCATGACCTGAGCCGAAGGCAGACACTTAACTGACTGAGCCACCCAGGCACCCCTCAATCAATATTCTTTATGTAATCACATCTACAAAGTCCTTTTTATCATGTAAGGTGACAGTAACAGGTTTCAGGGCTTAGGGCCTGGATGTCTTTGGGGCCATGATTCTCTGTACTTCCTTACTCACATTCAGTGGTAGGCAGTACATCCACCCAGCAGCCCAAACAATCCTCGTGAGATTGGCCCAAGTTGTATCCTTAGGTCATGCCTCACCATGAACACAGGGCAGCAGAAAGGATCCCAAAGAAAGAAGGACCAGATGGACTCCACCATCTGGCCCTGAGAAGATTCTAGAAATGACCCCGCTGGAAGGGTCATTCAGCCCTGCCACTGCTGACCAGAGTAGCCAGCAGATGTTTGTAGACACTAAGTCACCTGTAACACGTGGGCTTCACAAGTCCCACTGGTCCACAGAGCACAGCGCCTACAGGGCAGAGGACACAGCTCACCTGCCACATACCTGCTCAGAAGCTACCAGATGCCCATAGCTCATACTGCCCTCTCCTCCCCAAGTATGTAGTTCACATGGGATTTTCTCTACTCACAGATGTTTCATAACAAAAAAAGAACTAGTGCTGGATTTAGGAATACAGTCTCCAAAAGAGAGGGGGAGAGAAAAGAAATGCAAACAATAGGGCGCCTGGGTGGCTCAGTCGTTAAGCGTGTGCCTTCGGCTCAGGTCATGATCCCAGGGTCCTGGGATCGAGTCCCACATCGGGCTCCCTGTTCGGCGGGAAGCCTGCTTCTCCCTCTCCCACTCCCCCTGCTTGTGTTCCTGCTCTCGCTATCTCTCTCTCTCTGTCAAATAAATAAATAAAATCTTTAAAAAAAAAAAAGAAATGCAAACAATAGGCAGGTGAATCATACACATCAGAAAAATAATTACCTCAGGAAGCAGAAGAAAATTTCAAGTGAAATCCCATGTAATCTGGACTATACATATACCATAATTCATTAATCCATTTTAACAACTTTTTTGAGCACCCACTACATGTTAGGCACTGAGGGAAAAGTGGTGAACAAAAGAGACAAGAATCTACCCTCAAAGAACTTAGGTTCTGGTGAAAGGTGAGGAGGAGCAGATAATAGACACAATAAAGAAAAAGTCTAGTATGTTAGCTGATGGCAACTATTGTAGAAAAAGAATTAAGCGGGGCTCCTGGGTGGCTCAGTCGTTAAGCGTCTGCCTTCAGCTCAGGTTCGTGATCCCAGGGCCCTGGGATCGAGCTCCGCATCAGGCTCCCTGCTCGGCGGGAAGCCTGCTTCTCCCTCTCGTGCTCCCCCTGCTTGTGTTCCCTCTCTCGCTGTGTCTCTCTCTGTCAAATAAATAAAATCTTAAAAAAAAAAAAAGAAAAAGAAAAAGAATTAAGCCAGGAAGGAGAATAGTAAGTTTGAGTGAGCCTGCATTTGTAAACGATGGTCAGAAAAAGCAGGGCGCCTGGGTGGCTCAGATGGTTAAGCGTCTGCCTTCGGCTCAGGTCATGATCTCAGGGTCCTGGGATCGAGTCCCGCATCGGGCTCCCTGCTCCTTGGGAGCCTGCTTCTCCCTCTGCCTCTCTCTCTCTCTGTCTCTCATGAATAAATAAATAAAATCTTAAAAAAAAGAAAAAGAAAAAGCAAGTCTGAGAAGGTGACATCCCAGAAAAGACCTGAAGGCTATAACGCTTACCAAGGGTGCCACTGGGTAAAAGAGGTCAGAGGTGACACTTGAGGAATTTTTTTTCTAATTAGCGATAAACGCCTTTCACCACTCCTTTTCAACATCATACTAGAAGCACAGTTGACCCTTGAACAATGCAGGGGTTGGGGGCAACAACCCCTGCACAGTTGAAAACCCACATATAATTTTTGACTCCCCCAAAACTGAACTACTAATAGCCTACTGGTGACGGGAAGCCTGACCAACAACACAAACAGTTGACACATATTTCATGTTATATGTATCATATTCTGTGTTCTTAAAGTAAGCTAGAAAAAAGAAAATGTTATTAAGAAAATCATAAGGAAGAGAAAATGGGGGGAGAGGCGCACATGGAAGGGGAGGCCCTAGCGGGTATATGGTACTGTACTGTATCAAAAAAAAGTTCACAAATAAGTGGACCTGCACAGTTCAAACACATGCTGTTCAAGGGTCAATTGTACTAGCTAATGCAATAAGACAAGAAAAGGAAATAAAAGGTATACATATGGGAAATTAAAGGGTTGCATGCATAAATGACTTTGTTTGCAGATGATCACCTATGTAAAAAACCCAAAAGAATCAGCAAAACAACAACAAACCTTCCTGGAACTAATAAGCAACTGTAGCAAGGTTGCAGAATATAAAGTTAATACACAAAAATCATTTGTTTTCCTATATATCAGTAATGAAACAATTAAAATTTGAAATTTAAAACATAATAGCCTTTACATTAACACCAAAAAAATTAAATACTTAGGTATAAATCTAACAAAATACACACAAGATCTATATGAGGAAAAGTGCAAAACTCTAATGAACAAACTCAAAGAAAAATTAAATAAATGGAGAAATGTCCTGTGTTCGTGAATAGGAAGACTCAGCATTACCATGATGCCTGTTCTTCCCAACTTGATGATAGAGTCAATGCAATCCCAATCAAAACTGCAGCAAGTTATTTTGTGGTTATCAACAAATTGATTCTAATGTTTATATGAAGAGGCAAAAGACCCAGAAAAGCCAACACAATATTGAAGGAGAAGAACAAACTTGGAGGATACTACCCAGCTTCAAAGCTGACTGAAGAGATACAGTGATCAAGACTGTGATACAGATGAAAAGTTGACAAATAGATCAATGGACTCAGAAACAGACCCACAGGGGTGCCTGGGTGGCTCAGTTGGTTAAGTGTCTGCCTTCAGTTCGGGTCATGATCCCGGGATCCTGGGATCAAGCCCACACCAGGCTTTCTGCTTGGTGGGGAGCCTGCTTCTCCCTCTCCCTCTGCCTTTCTCCCTGCTTGTGCTCTCTTTCTCTCTCTCTCTGACAAATAAATAAAATATTTTTTTAAAAAAAAGAAACAGACCCACCTAAGTATGATCAAATGATCTTTGACAAAGGAGCAAAGGCAAAATGATGGAGCAAAAGTCATCTCTTCGATAAATGGCTGGAACAACTAGACGTCCACGTGCAAAAAAGTGAATCTAGAAACAGACCCTACACCTTCACAAAGGTTAACTCAAAATGGATCCCAGACCTAAATGTAAACCCTTAGAAGATAACAGAAAATCTGGATGACCTTGGGTATGATGATGACCTTTTAGACATAACACCAAAAGCACGATCCATGAAAGTAATAATTAATAAGGACTTCACAATATTAAAACTTCTGTGAAAGACCATATTAAGAGAATGAGAAGACAAGGCACAGACAGGGAGAAAATACTTTCAAAAGACACATCTAATAGAAGACTGTTACCCAAAATACAGAAAGAACTCTTAAGACTCAAAAATAATAAAACAAACAACAGAACAAAACTTTTTTTTTTTTAAAGATTTCATTTATGGGACGCCTGGGTGGCTCAGTCGGTTAAGCGATAAATAAAATATTTTTTTAAAAAGATTTTATTTACTTATTTGAGAGAGAGAGCACAAGTGGGATGAAGGGCAGAGGGAGAAGCAGACTGTCCGCTGAGCAGGGAGCCTGATAAGGGATTCAGTGCAGGACGCTGGGATCTTGACCTGAGCCAAAGGCAGATGCTTAACCTACTGAGCCACCCAAGCGCCCCAGAACAAAACATTTTTAAACAAACAGTAAAAAATGGCCCAGAGACCTTAACAGGCACCTCACCAGAAAAGATACACAGGTGACAAATAAGCACATGAAAAGCTATTCCCCATCCCATGTCATCAGGGAAATACAAATTAACACAATAATGAGATCCCTCTACACACCTACTAGAATGGCCAAAATCTGGAACACTGACATCAAATGCTGACGAGGATGAGGAGCATCAGGAACAGTCTCTCAGTGCTGGTGGGAATGCAGAATGGTGCAGCCACTTTGGAAGACACTTGCCAGTTTCTTACAAAACGAAACAACTTCTTACCATACAACCTAGCAATCACACTCCTAGATAGTTACCCAAATGAGTTGAAAACCTTTGTTCACACAAAACCTGCATACAGGTGTTTAGAGCAGCTTTATTCATAATTGCCAAAAATTGGAAGCAATCAGCATGCCCTTCAGTAGGTGAATGGATAAACTGTGGTTATATCCAGACGACCAAATATTATTCAGCACTCAAACACACACAAAAAAAAAACACAAAAAAACTATCAAGCCATGAAAAGACATGGAGGAATCTTCAATGTTTATTACTAAGTGAAAGAAGCCCATCTGAAAAGGTTGCATACTGTATGCTTCCAATTCCGTCACATTCTTGGAAAGGCAAAACTACAAGAGCAGTAAAAAGACCAGTGGTTACCAGGGGCTGTGGGGCAGGGGGAGGGGTGACTAGGCAGAAGTTTTGAGGGCAGTGAAGCTACTCTGTGTGATACTATAATGGTGCATACATGTCATGACGTGTTTGCCCAAGCCTCCGGAATGCATGCCACCAAGACTGAACCCTGATGCGGACTGTGGACTTAGGGTGATACCGGTGTGTCCATGTAGGCTCATCAATCGAAAGGAATGTGCTACTCCGGTGGAAGATGCTGGTAAGCAGGGAGTCTATGCCCGGGTGGGGGGCGGGGGGTGGCGGGTGCAGGCAAGGAAATCTCTGTACCTTCCTCTTAATTTTGCCGTGAACCTAAAACTGCTCTAAAAATTAAGTCTTCTTTAAAAATCAATGATAAGACTGTTGGTGGGAATGCAAGCTGGTGCAGCTACTCTGGAAAACAGTATGGAGGTTCCTCAAAAAGTTGAAAATAGAGATACCCTATGACCCAGCAATTGCACTACTGGGTATTTACCCCAAAGATACAAATCTAGTGATCCGAAGGGGCACGTGCACCCCAATGTTTATAGCAGCAATGTCCACAATAGCCAAACTGTGGAAAGAGCCCAGATGTCCATCAATAGATGAATGGATAAAGAAGATGTGGTGTGTGTATATATGTATATATATACATATATACACACAGTGGAATATTATGCAGAAATCTCGGGATGCCTGGGTGGCTCAGATGGTTAAGCGTCTGCCTTCAGCTCAGGTCATGATCTAAGGGTCCTGGATCGAGCCCCACATCGGGCTCCCTGCTCGGCAGGGAGCCTGCTTCTCCCTCTCCCTCTGCCTGCCGCTCCCCCTGCTTGTGCACCCTCTCCATCTTTCTCTCAAATGAATAAATAAAATCTTTTTTTAAAAAAATGAAGGGGTGCCTGGGTGGCTCAGTTGTTAAGTGTCTGCCTTCGGCTCAGGTCATGATCCCAGGGTCCTGGGATCGAGACCCACATTGGGCTCCCTGCTCTGCGGGAAGCCTTCTCCCACTCCCACTCTCCCTGCTTGTGTTCCCTCTCTCTCCGTCTCTCTCTCTGTCAAATAAATAAATAAAATCTTTAAAAAAATAAATAAATAAAAATTTAAAATTTAAAAATTTAAAAAAATGAAATCTTGCCATTTGCAATTACGTGGACGGAACTAGAGGGTATTATGCTAAGCGAAATAAGTCAATCAGAGAAAGACAATTATCATATGATCTCACTGATATAAGGAATTTGAGAAACAAGACAGAGGATTATAGGGGAAGAGAGGGGAAAATGAAACAAGACAAAACCAGAGAGGGAGACAAACTATAAGAGACTCTTAATCTCAGGAAACAAACTGAGGGTTGCTGGAGTGGTGGGGGGTGGGAGGGATGGGGTGGCTGGGTGATGGACATTGGGGAGGGTATGTGCTACGGTGAGTGCTGTGAATTGTGTAAGACTGATGAATCACAGACCTGTACCCCTGAAACAAATAATACATTATATGTTAAATTAAAAAAATCAATGATAAGAACAAAGAAAATTAAAATCTGACAATACTTGGAAGGGGGGGAAGTAAGAGAAAAAGAAAACCTTTACAGAAATAAAAGCCACCTTAGGAATTTCAAAACATACGAATAGCCATCATTGAAAACCCAGTCAAGAACACAGAAGACAAATTTGAGAAAAGTGCACCAAATGAAATGGAAAAGAACAGAGCTAAAAGTGATTCCTGAGAAGACAAGAGATAAGGACACAGGCAAGCCAGAAGACAAGAGGAGAAAAATATGTGATATAGCAGGAGAAAACTTTTTTGGAATAAATACAGGCCAGAATCTAAAGTCTGAAACACTGATGCCAGGAACTTAGCCAATGCAGGTGCACACGAAGTCAGTGGGCGTCAGAGGTTAAGACCCCTGGGAGCATCGGGCAGCGTGAGTTAACGGCTCCCGCCGCTCAGGTCAGCGCACAGGACAGCTGCGTGCGTCTGGGTCACACCTGCCTTCTCCAGAACAGCGACTGTGCGCAGAAGAGTTCAGGACACGTCTGCCCAAACCGACAAGGGATGGATGAAGCGACGGCGGGGCGGGGAGCCGGTGGGTGGGGGTGTGTGTGGATGAAAAGTGCCGCCCTGCTCCCTAGGCTGCCTGGGGCGCATATCCCTCAACTACCTTCCACACCAAAGGCTCAAGGCAAGAGGTGGGGGCACAGGGGATGCCAGGTCCCAAGTGTCCCACCCAGGATCCTCGGGGATTAGGCACAGGGGCCACGCTACCCACAGGGCCCGGGGTGGGGGGGCGGTGGCGCCCACCGCGCTAGTCCCGGTAGGCTCGGTGGAGGATGCGGGCCCTGGGCTGGATTTGGCGGGAGTCCAGACCGCGGGAGGTTGGAAGGTTTGAGAGCGTGGGCGCAGGTTCGCTGACAGGAAGCGCCCCGGACGCGACGCGCTCGGGCTGCAGCGGAGAGGAAGCAAGACCGGCGCCTCTGGGCCCTCCAGCCAGCGAGCTGCGCCCCACATCTGGTCCGTCAATTCGCGGGAGGGCTTGGCTGATCTACCCCCACCCTTGTAGGCTGTGTGGCCCAGGCCAACTGCTTAACCTCTCTGTGCCAGCGTGTGTTCCCCAATTTTGTTTTCAATATTATTTTGCTGTAATATCTTCAAGCTTTTCCCCATCTTCTGCTCCTTAATAACCCCCCCACCCGACTCCCCTCTGTGCCCCTCCCCCAGCTCCAAGTCACTGAAGCCAGCACTAGGGGGTCCTCCTTCCAACACCCCCCCACTCTGGCCCTTGGCCCTTGGAGGCCTCCCCATCCTCCGCCCCCTGGTCTCTGTCCCTAGCTCCTCCTTCAGAGACTTGCCTTTCTTTTTTTCTTTTTAAGATTTTATTTATTTATTTGACAGAGAGAGACACAGTGAGAGAGGGAACACAAGCAGGGGGAGTGGGAGAGGGAGAAGCAGGCTTCCTGCAGACCCTGGGACCATGACCTGAGCCAAAGGCAGACACTTAACGACTGAGCCACCCAGGCGCCCCCAGAGACTTTTCTAATAGCCCCCTGGGGGTCCCCACCTCCGGTTGACCACCCAGCACATCCTCTATGCCCAGATAGAGGAGTATAAATGCTAACTCAACCCCCTCAAGCCATCACAGCTTTCACTTCAGATGCCCCAGGGCAGAGTCCAGGCTCCCCCAGGAGCTGCCCACCTCCTGAGTAAAAGCCTCACTCACTCACCCCTGGAGTCCCCAAGTCCCAGGTTCTCAAACCTGATGGAGCACCAACACCCCTGGGGAGTTAAACACAGGTTCCCAAGCCCTGCCACACAGATGGCCCTTCAGTCTGTTTTCTAAGTTCCCTGGGTGTATCTTCCATTTGCCACAGACCTCCTCCAGGAAGCCCACCATCAAGCCTAAGCTTGAATCCTCCTTGTGCCCCCTCCCCAAGCACTGGCTACAGGGAAAAGGGAACTCTGGGGAGGACAGAACAGAAGGCTGGTTTCAGGGGTCAGACGTGGCTCCTAGCCTGGGGTTGAGAGTGGTGGTAACAGGTCCGGGCCATGACCAGTCCCCCGGCCCTGCAGTGGTTAGAGAAAGTGCGCCCAAGATCCCAGACTTTCCAAGAATACTGAGCCACAGAGGTAAGAGGCCCATAGTGGGGGAGGGGTCCACATGTCCTCGGGAAGGCTCAGCACAGCTTTGGGGCACTGGAAGCTCTCCTGGCCATGCCACCACACCAAAGCCCCCTCCATCCCTCTGCAGCTCCGGCCTACCCCTTGGGGCTCCACCCCACAAGCCCTTTGAACCCCCACCTGCAGCCTTGAGTCTGGCTTCCCCAGGCAGGCTGCCAGGCCAGGCTTCTGCAGGGCCCCAGGTGGGCCCAGGTAGACCCCAAATGGAGGGCGGGCCCTAGGCCCATGCCAGGCGTGTGCCTCCAGGTGCGCTCAGCACCGCACAGACTTGTCTCCCAGGATTTCTCCACACAAAACACGTCTCCCAGGGAAGCAACCGGTCTGATGAGCTGGGCGTGCGGGCGTTCCCACCCCGCCCTCCTAGTGCCCCCACGTCCCGTACTGCAGTGAGAGGCCGCCCCGGACGGACGCGCTGGGCCTGGGATGGAGCCCAGGACCCCTTGGCCTGCAGCAGTGGCCTCCGGGATAAGCCATGGGGCTGGCAGTATCCAGACCACCAGCACGGTAGGTCTCCCACCTGAGCACCCACCCTGGCCCAGCAGCTCCACCCCAGGCTTCACCTTGAGATTTTTGGGGACCCTCTGCTCCCCCTTGAACCTCCTCCCACCCCACCCCTACCCCTCGCCAGCACTGACCTCACTCCTAGGCCTGCCTTCTGTCCCAGACCTCCCTCCTCACCCCCAGGCCCCCCAACCACCATCCCCACTTGGGACCACATCCCCTGAAAAGACTGATTACAGATTAAGGCAAATGTCTTCAGGGGACCAGGGTAAAGGCCTCCCATGGGAGATAAGAGGCTGTTAGAGTGGGCCCCACCGTGACTTCTCAAGGAGGGCGGGCAGGAGGTACCTGAGGCCACTCAGCCCCCACCCCTCCAGCCCTAGTCAGTTCACCCTTTGCCCCTACTCAGTCCACCAGGGGCCTATCCTGGATTCACTCCAGGCCTACTCAGGAGGCCTTGCAGCATGCTGGTCCAGCTGGATGGGAGCACCCCAGGGAAACGTTCTGGGGGCAAGCCCTGCTAAGCCTGGGCCCTGCTCCCCACCCCTGCTGCCGACCCCTCCTCATCACTGTTCTGTCAGACTCCTGGATTCTTCCTCCCCTGACACACACCCCAGCTCCTGCACCCCCAGCCTGGGCAGGAGGGCCCCTCTGAGTCAATGCCCTGCAGCAGTCCTGCCTACCTTGCCTTGTCAGAGCTCTGTTGAGCTGAGCCCTGACTCACGTGGAGGGAATGGCCTTCTACCCCATGGCCCGGGGGGCAGGAGGCCAGGAGGGGTGCCAGAGAGGGCCAAGCCAGCCCTTTGGAGGCCTCTACAGAAGTTGGGGGGATGGGGGCAACTTCTGGGGTCTACAGGACAGAGATCAGGAGGGTCATGAGCCTATGGGGTGGGCCAGTCTATCCATTTGCTTCTGGGATCTCTTGGGCACCAAGGATCAAGGTCCATAGGGCCCTCTTCTACCCTAAAACTCCACCAAGCCCTTTATCCCCAACGCTCACTCTTAGTGCTGACCCCTGCCTAGCTCAGGGTTGGCTGCCTGGTTCGAGGGGCTACCTGGAGCCCCCAGTCACCCAGGTAGAGAAAACCGCCCCCCTTCAGACTTACAGAGGTGGCTGCCCGTAGGCTACCCAGTGGCCTATCCTGGCCCTTCCCTGACACGCAGGACAGTAGGGCCCACTGTGGCTTGGGAACAAAAGCTGGGAACTAAGACGGGCCCGGATCCCTGCTGCTCTGTCCTGGGATGTGGAAGGAATAGGGAGGCCAGGCTAGGGCATCAGCTTGTTCTTCCGCCCAAATTCCACCTTAAGCAGGTGGTGGCCCCTCCCTCTTACCTGGCCCAGGTGTCCCCGCCCCCAGCCAACCTCAGGGCTGGGTCGGCGTCTGTCTCCTAGCCGGCTCTGGGCGAGGCCAGTGGGGAGGGGACTTCAGGGCTGGGACAGTGAAGACGTTCAGGCCAGAGGAGGCCCCAGCAGCCCAGGCCAGGAGCGGACCCAGCCGGGCGCATCTGCCGCCATGCAGGACGGTAACTTCCTGCTGTCGGCCCTGCAGCCTGAGGCCGGTGTGTGCTCCCTGGCGCTGCCCTCCGACCTGCAGCTGGACCGGCGGGGCGCAGAGGGGCCGGACGCCGAGCAGCTGCGGGCAGCCCGCGTCCAGGAACAGGTCCGCGCCCGCCTCCTGCAGCTAGGCCAGCAGGCTCGGCACAACGGGGCAGCTGAGCCTGAGGGGGCCACCGAGGCAGCCAGAGGTAAGCAGACGCCCGCAGGGTGGGTGCCGGGCAGTGGGAACGGTGGCCTCAGTGGGTGTGGTGGTACGAGGGCCAGAGGCCGTGGTAGGGCTGGCGCTGGGGTTCAGCGCCCTGACTCACCGAGGCCTTGCACTGAGTCACCCGCCCTGCCCACCAGGTTGGGAGAAGACGTGGGTGCGGCCTCCCACTACCCAGCAGGGACCCTGGGGTCCTCGCGGCCGAGCCCGGCTGGGCCCCACCTGTCCCCTCGGCCCGCCGTCGGCACATGGCAGGATTGGCACATGGCAAGCCAGGCAGGGCCTATCTCTGTCCGCAAACCCGGAACCCATACACGCCCGGCCCCACATAACACAGGCTCACACACGTCAGTCCCACAGGGACACAAACACACTGGGACACAGACACCCAGACTCCAGCGTCCCTCCCCAGCACCCCCCAGGCCCCAAGGGAATGAGCAGACAGAAACGTGAGGGGGCGGGTCTGGGAAACCTGGACCAGAGCCAGCTGCCTGTCTGGACCAGGGTCTCCCTGTGGACTTGCAAGGGAGGGCCCCGGAGGCCTGACCCAGTTGTTCTTCATGAGAACAGCAAGTGCGGGAGTGGCTCCTCAGTGCCAGGCAGACCCCCGCGTGTGTATGTGCACGCGGGTGTGGATGTGCGTGTGCCTGTGTGTGCGTGCAAATGTGCGTGTGCCTCTGGGTGTGGATGTGCGTGTGCGTGCAAATGTGCGTGTGCCTGTGTGTGCGGGTGTGGATGTGCGTGTGCGTGTGTGTGTAAATGTGCGTGTGCCTCTG
>NC_058413.1:226776-311498 GCF_002201575.2 Neomonachus schauinslandi
TGTGCGTGTGCCTGTGTGTGTGAATGCGTGTGCAGGCGTGGATGTGCATGTGCGTGTGTGCATGCAAATGTGCGTGTGCCTCTGGGTGTGGATGTGCGTGTGCAGGCGTGGATATGCGTGTGCCTGTGTGTGCGGGCGTGGATATGCATGTGCCTGTGTGTGAGGGTGTGGATGTGCATGTGACTGTGCGTGTGCCTGTGCGTGCGTGCATGTTAAAGGGTCTCACACACACTGAGTTCAGGGCAGTTGTTCTGGAAATGCCATTTCCTCCCTTGCCAGGCTGCAGCAACAGGGATCGAGGTTAGATAGTAAGAGGAACTTCCCAGGATGTCAGGAGTCCAGACACCAGTTCTCACAGTGATTCACATGACCTTTAGAGGGCCCTTTCCTGGGACAGGTCTCCAGATGCAGGCCACTTGGCAGGGGAAGAGGGTCAGCCAGAGCAGCCTGGATTCCTGAGTCCTCCCCTGCCTGGGCCTCAGCCTTGCTGGTGGCTAAGTAGTTGGGTACCCAGGGGTCATGGGGTGGAGGAGGGAGCAGGGAGGGGTTAATTACCACCCTGGCAAGCCTGCCAATTAGAGGAAGGAGTATAATTTGGGGGTGGGAGTAAGGTCCCCAGGCTGGAGGTGTGTCCCCCCAGGCTGAGCCTCACTAGCGTCAAAGGGTTAATAGCCCCTGCCCAGAAGCCTCATTAACCAGGGCGGGTCTGGGGAGTGTGCTGGGAGGGGAGCCCCCAGACCATCCAGCTCACAGAGGCTGAGGGAGAGGCTGAGGCCCCCTCCTTCTCCCACAACATGAGTCCTTTCAGCCGGTCACCTGCCCAGGCTCTCTGGGGACATATGACACTTCTCCCCCAAGACGAGACCCCAGCAGGGACCCTAGCAGAGGCTGATCCCGCCCCCCGCCCAGTCCAGAGATCATGGAGCCCACCTACCCGTCCATTCCCACGCTCTGTCTCTGTCTGACTTTGACCAACTGCTATCTAAGCAGCCATTCATCGTCCATCCTTCCAGCGGTCCCACCAGCCCCCCTCCTCCTCCCCCAACTCTCCACCCTCCACCCACCCACCTGTTTGTCCACTCACCAGAGTCAGGCTGGCGCCAGCACCCCCAGTTTCTATGTGGCTGGATGGGGCGAGTGTGGCTCTTCCAGGTGGGACAGGGGACTGTGTGTCCGTGGCAAGTGCGGCATCGATCCTGTGTGACCACAGCACAGGACAGGCTCACAGGAGTCAGCGTTGCTTCCTGGAGGAGGGGGCCGGGCATGTGCCCTGGGCAGGGATTGGAAAGCTGATGGAGCCCCTGGCACATTTCTCAGGTGACCAGGAGGTCAGGGGGGTGAGTGTGCCCGTCCCCCAGCACAGCTGGAGGGGCGGGGGGCTGTGGGAGAGGTCCGACCAGGGCTGATATTGGAGGAGACCCACGAGCCATCTGACCCAGCCAGGCTACCACTGTTCCTGTCGGCAGGCACATCCCGCGGTCAGCACCACACCCTGCAGCCTGGCTTCAGTTCCCGCTCCCAGGGCCTCGGTGGGGACAACACCTCTGTGAGTGACCCCCTCCCCATGCCTTGGAGAGTCTCGTGGGGGAGGCTGGGGGGAAGCTGGAAGCTCCAGGGTCAGGGAGAGGGACCGGTGAGCCCCCAACACCCCCTCACTGCTCTCCTCCCTGCCCTCCCTATAGACCTTCCGGCACATTGCCAAGCCCACCTACAGCCCTGCCTCCTGGTCTTCTTGCTCAGCTGTGGACCTGAGCTCCAGTCGGAGGCTGAGCTCTGCCCACAATGGGGGCAGCACCTTTGGGGTTGCAGGGTATGGGGGAGCCCAGCCCACTGTACCCATGCCTACCCGGCCCCTATCCTTCCACGAACGCGCTGGGGTGGGGAGCCGGCTGGACTATGACACCTTGTCCCTGCGCTCGCTGAGGCTGGGGGCTGGAGGCCTGGACGACTGCTACAGCGTGGTGTCCGAGCAGCTGGAGCCCCCAGCTGCCTCCGCCTACAGGGCCTTCGCCTATGAGCGCCAGGCCAGCTCCAGTCGGGCAGGGGGCCTGGGCTGGCCGGAGGCTACCGAGGGGCCGCCCAGCCGGACCATCCGTGCACCAGCCATGCGCACCCTCCAGCGATTCCAGGGCAGCCATCGCAGCCGCGTCGGGGCCGGGGCGGTGCCGGGGGGTGTCCTGGAGCCTGTGGCCCGAGCACCGTCTGTGCGCAGCCTCAGCCTGAGCCTGGCCGACGCCAGCCACCTGCCGGATGTGCGTGGACTAGACAGCTACGGCGGCCACCGCACTCTGCAGAGGCTCAGCAGCGGGTGAGCTGGGCCTGGCCTGGGGAGGGGACTTCTACCCTGGCCCTGGCCCGTCCCCAGGGCAGACTGACCCCTGACCCCTGTCTCTACAGGTTTGATGACATTGACCTGCCCTTGGCAGTCAAGTACCTCATGGCCTCAGACCCCAACCTGCAGGTGCTGGGAGCAGCCCACATCCAGCACAAGTGCTACAGTGACGCTGGAGCCAAGAAGCAGGTGACCAGCCACCCCTGCTGACCACCCGATCGGCCCCCCTCTGCTCCCTGATCTCTGGCCCCTGGCCACCTCTCACCGACGCCCCCCGCTGACTGGGCAGACCCCGTGTGGCCCAGAGCCTCCCCGGCACAGAAGGGGGAGGAGCAAGTGATCTGCGCCACTCCTACACCTGCACACCTGTGCACACGTCTGCACCAGCCACACACAGGCACACCTCCCCGTGCAGCCGAATGCGTCGGGACACGCAGGCGCACCTGCAGGCGTCCGTCAGCGGTATTCGCCTGCGTACGCTTGCATGCGCTGTGCGATGCGTGCGCGTTCTCACACCCACGTGCCCCGCGTGCAGGCCCGCAGCCTGCAGGCTGTGCCCAGGCTGGTGAAGCTCTTCAACCACGCCAACCAGGAGGTGCAGCGCCATGCCACGGGCGCGATGCGCAACCTCATCTACGACAACGCAGACAACAAGCTGGCCCTGGTGGAGGAGAGCGGCATCTTCGAGCTGCTGCGGACGCTGCGTGAGCAAGACGACGAGCTGCGCAAGAACGTCACAGGTGGCCCGGCCTCACCCCCAGCCCCACGCCAGCGCCTCTCCTTCCCTCCGCCTTTTTGTCCCTTTCTCCGTCCACACCACTGCCCTCCGCCCCCACAGCTACTCCGGTGGCACGTCTCCGCAGCTAGCCTCCAGACCCCTTGTCCCCAGGCGCTGTGCTCTCTGCTGTGTCACACCCCCGGGACCTGCAGCTCACACGCAGGCTCTCTAGGGGGCTCCTGGGGGAGGCTCCAAATGCCACCTGGAGGGGCTGGAGGGACCAGCAGGCTGTCACTGACCGCGGCCGCGGCCCCACCTGCCCCAGGGATCCTATGGAACCTGTCCTCCAGCGACCATCTGAAGGACCGCCTGGCCCGAGACACACTGGAGCAGCTCACGGACCTGGTTCTGAGCCCCCTCTCTGGGGCGGGGGGACCACCCCTCATCCAGCAGAATGCCTCCGAGGCTGAAATCTTCTATAATGCCACGGGGTTCCTCAGGTGCATGGGTAGGGGGCAGTCAGCTGGGAGAGGCCAAGAGGGTGGCCATGGGGAGAGAGCTGAGTGCCTGGAAGGGGGCAGGGGAGGCCCGGAGAAGGGGCCTTTGACCCTGAGGTCTGAGTGGCAAGGTGGAGCTGGCCAGGGAGGTGGGGGCTAGCCAAACGAGGCGCAGGTGCTGATGCAGAAGTGGGACAGGAAGCTGGGTGTGGCTGACATGTCAGATGTCCTAGGTCCTGGGGGCGCAGGCTCAGGTTTCATTAAATCGGGGACTTCATCTGACACTCATAACCCCCACTCTGGATACTCAGAGGGGTGAATGGGGGATGGGCATGCAAAGAGGCCAGGGCCAGCAGGTGCTAAGAGGTGCAGCCCAGCTCAGGGGAAGGAGAGGGCTGGGGCTCAGGGTCTCAGCCCTTGGGTTTGGTTCCCACTGGGGATCTCTGATCTGCCTCCACCCACAGGAACCTCAGCTCAGCTTCCCAGGCCACTCGCCAGAAGATGCGTGAGTGCCACGGGCTGGTGGATGCCCTGGTCACCTATATCAACCATGCCCTGGACGTGGGCAAGTGCGAGGACAAGGTGAGGGGCGGCCATTGCCTCAGGGCCCTGGGGGTTTCCAGCCCAGTCTGACCACGGTCTGCCCTCTGCAGAGCGTGGAGAATGCTGTGTGCGTGCTGAGGAACCTGTCCTACCGCCTGTATGACGAGATGCCGCCATCAGCCCTACAGCGGCTCGAGGGCAGGGGCCGCAGGGACATGGCTGGGGCGCCATCCAGCGAGGTGGTGGGCTGCTTCACGCCTCAGAGCCGGCGGCTTCGAGAGGTTGGCACGGACCTGGGCAGCTGGGAGCTGGGGGGCCCCCCGGCCTGAGCCCAGCTGACCCTCCCCACCTCCCACCCAGCTGCCCCTCACGGCCGACACGCTCACCTTCGCCGAGGTGTCTAAGGACCCCAAGGGTCTCGAGTGGCTGTGGAGCCCACAGATCGTGGGGCTGTACAATCGGCTGCTGCAGCGCTGTGAGCTCAACCCACACACAACTGAGGCGGCCGCTGGGGCGCTGCAGAACATCACCGCGGGCGACCGCAGGGTGAGGATCCATGCCTGGCCTTGCGCGGGGGACACGCGGGTGAACAGAGAGGGCACAGGAGGGCTCTAGGAGTTTATTCTGTCGGGCCGGGATGGCAGGACGAGTGCAAATACGTGGATGAGCCAAGACATCAGAGGGAGGGACAGGACATGCAGCCGAGGAACACCTGAAGGGTAGCAAAGAGCACGAGGCCAGCATCCCAAACCAGACGGGCCCCAGAGGGAGGGACAGGACATGCAGCCGAGGAACACCTGAAGGGTAGCAAAGAGCACGAGGCCAGCATCCCAAACCAGACAGGCCCCGGAGGGAGGGACAGGACATGCAGCCGAGGAACACCTGAAGGGTAGCAAAGAGCACGAGGCCAGCATCCCAAACCAGACGGGCCTTGGAGGGCCCCGAGATTTAGGTTCTATGCTGGCTTTAAGGAGACGTTTGAGCTGAGGAGGGGCCAACTCAAGTCACACTTGGTGAGGCTCCTGGCTGGGGTGTGAAGGCAGAAGCAGGGAGACCTCTTAGGGGACGGTGCACTGAGCAGGTGAGAGACAGCGAGGGGCCAGTCCTGCCTCAGAATCCCCAAGATTGGCTGGGGAGATAGAGAGGGACAGAGGGACAGAGAGAAGAACCACCCTAGAGTACAGGCCACAGGGGCCAGGGCTTCGCCCGCTCTCACCAGCTCCTCTCCCACCTGCAGTGGGCGGGCGTGCTGAGCCGCCTGGCTCTGGGGCAGGAGCGTATCCTGAACCCGCTGCTGGACCGGGTTCGGACCGCTGACCACCACCAGCTGCGCTCACTGACTGGCCTCATCCGAAACCTGTCTCGGAATGCCAGGAACAAGGATGAGATGTGTGAGTCAGGCCGTCCTGAAGCCTGGGTTCTGCCCTCACCCTGCCTAGCTGGGCTCGCACCTGGATCTTCTTTTCTGCTGTCCATTTGGGCTGGCCCCTGGCAAGCTAGTGCTGGGTGAACAGACGGGAGGTGGGGGGGACCGGAAGTGCTAAGGTGGCTGGGAGTGGAGGTGGAGGCTGGCTTCCCGCCCCCCCTGACCTCCTGGCCTCCCGGCAGCCACCAAGGTGGTGAGTCACCTGATTGAGAAGCTTCCCGGCAGCGTGGGTGAGAAGTCTCCCCCAGCCGATGTGCTGGTCAACATCATCGCCGTGCTCAACAACCTGGTGGTGACCAGTCCCATTGCCGCCCGAGACTTGCTCTACTTTGACGGGCTCCGAAAGCTGGTCTTCATCAAGAAGAAGCGGGACAGGTGAGCCCCTTCCCCACGCACCCTTCCCCATGGCCCAGCCTGTGTCTCTGCTGACCCCAGCTCCCCGCCAGTCCCGACAGTGAGAAGTCCTCCCGAGCAGCCTCCAGCCTCTTGGCCAATCTGTGGCAGTACGGCAAGCTTCACCGAGACTTCCGGGCGGTATGTTCTGGCGATCTGGGGCAGGCAGGGGTGCAGGACATCGGGGTGGTAGGGTGGGGTGGCAGGGGTGGGGGACAGTGGGGAGGGGGGTGGACCGAGGAGCTCCTGTGGAGCAGGAGACTCAGGGAGTGGGAAACATGAGAGAGGGGTCCAGGCCCAGACCAGGAAGGGTGGGGCCTGGGGAGAGCAGGGCCTGGAAGGCAGGCCCCCTAACTCTGGGCCCCCTCTCCACTGCAGAAGGGCTATCGAAAGGAGGACTTCCTGGGCCCATAGGTGAGGCCTTCCTGGAGGAGGAGGATGCAGCGTGGCCCAGCCTCCAAGGGACAGGCTCAGCTCTGCGCTGCTCACTGGCCAGCCCGGCAGAGGCTGATGGCCTGGGGCCTCTCGATGGAGCCCCGTGTGCAACTCTGAAGGGCCTAGGGCACCAGGGAGGGGATGGGGGCTGGTTGCAGGGACTTGGCTTCTATAGGGCAGGGGGTAGGGCAGGGCTTGAGGCTGCTCTGGTGTGTGGGGTGGTGACCAGGTCTGGGAATATTCCCAGTGCTGGGAATAAAGGTGGCCGTGAACACAGCCGTGCAACTTTCTTCGGCTGGCCCAACCCGGGGTCCAATCCAGGGACTCAGCAGTGTCCCTGAGCACAACCATGCCTGCCCCTGAGGATACTCACACCCTGAGCATACCCAGAGGCTTCTCCAGATCAGGAGACCAGGACAAGGAAGACAGTACCTCTCACGGAGAGCTGGTGAGAGTGGAGGGAACAGGGCAGACAGCAGAGTCAGCCCTGATGCCGGCTGAGGCCCAGACACAGTAGAGCTGAGGGCCTTGTGCACAGAAGAGTGACCACTCCTGGGAGAGCCGGGAGCTCTCCTGGCTTCGGTTCTGCCCTGCTGGACCGTCCTCATGTGGCAAACACACCCAACACCTGTCTCTGCCCTGCCTCGCTGGGCCTGAGGTGTCCTGACCAGGGACTCACATTGTCCGACTGAGTCCTGGGATCCCATATCACCAAACCAGGCCCACTCATATGTTTACAGCAAAAGACTTCTTCCTTAAAGCTCAGTACCTGAAGTGTAAGAGGACTGCCCCCTCCCCCAGGACCTGGCTGGATCAGAACAGGGCTGGGGACAGTCACGCCCCCAAGCAGATAGACCCAAAGAGGCTACTACAAGAGATGTTTCTGAGCTGGCTCAGGATGGAGGATGGTCAGGACAGCAGGAACAGCCAGATTTGTGACCGAGTGAACGTGGGGTAAGAAAGGGGAGGGGCTGAGGGCCACGGACAGCCTGAGACAGAAGTGAGGGGTGCCCCACCCAGGGGCTGCATACCCCCTTCCTGCCCCAGGAGAGGAGAGGCTGAGGCCCAGGCAGGATCTAAAAGGACTTTATTTCCTGGCAGTAGGAGGCACACTGGAGCAACTCCCCTTCCCTGAGGGTCTCAGGGCTGGTAGTCCTGCTAAGAGGAGAAAGACCCCACCCCACTCTGCACCCAGCTGTCCTTGGAGATCGTGCTGTTCTGGCGGGTGGGGGCTACACGTCATCCTCCGACACCAGGCAGTAGAAGTCCGTGCGGGCGCTGTAGTTGCGGGAGCCGAGGTCGGAGACATCTACCTCGCTGCCCCGGCCCTCTCCAAGCGAGACCCCACTTGCATGCAGTGGAGCTAACGGCTCCCCAAAGACTGGCCCTCGGACACCTGGGAAGAGGGTACCACCAGGCCTAAGGCTAGGCTGCCCACGGCCTGACTTCTGCCGGGACCCATGCATGGGGGTCACTCCTTGCTCACCCTCCTGCATGGTGGCATTTGAGGTCCTGGAGGTTCCCAGGCAGGCCTTGGGCCCAAGTGCCCCCAGGAAAGAAGCAGTGAGGGTGTGCTGGGGGGTCAAGCCCACCTATGGCCTGCAGGGAGGAGTCCCCTCCACCTGGACCCCTTTCTGGGCTCCTTGGCCCTGTGGGCCCCCCACCTCCAGCCCAGGCCAAGCCTCTCAGGGTCAGGGGTGGGGCCAGCTGAGCATACCCAGGTCCCCCTCGGGGTCGGGGTCCAGCTGCAGGTTCAGAGTCCGACCCTCTGGGACGTGGCCTTGTACAATAAGCATGGGGTCTTTGTCATCCTGCAGCCGGGTCTGGGGGTCTCCCTCCATTGCTCTGTACCGCACCTTCCGTGGCAGCGCCAGCTGCAGCTCTTTCCAAAAATCTGAAGAAGGCGCCTGGGGGCCAGGATGGGGCCGTTAGCCTAGTCCCCTTGGCCACAAAGAGCACACCTGGAAGGGTGTGTTCACCTGGCTCCAGGGATCTCAAAGGAAGCCCCTCTTCTGGGCAGCAGGCCACACAGCCCTCACCCACGGGCCCATTCACAAACCCCCATCCCATACAGATGCCCGTGGAAGAGCCCCTCTCTGGAGCCCGGTACCACCCAGCCCTATTTCGGGGCTTCTCCCCACACCCCTCTGCGCACCACGGAGCCGGGCCTCCAGAGCAGCAAGGTCACCAGGTGGCGGTGCTGGCGCAGCAGGTGGAGCGCGGGGTGCACGGGGTCGCGCCTCTGACCCTCGAAGGTGATGAAGATGGGTCTGCGCGTGAGCTCCAGCAGCCGGCACAGGCCCTCCCTGCGGGGGCGGGACCGTCAGGGGGACGCGGCTGGGGGCCCACCCAACCCAGCGCCGGACCCACCGGAAGCTGTGGCTGCACCAGGCCCGGCCCAGGAAGGCGTCCGACAGCACCACGATGAGGCGCCGGCAGCGGCTCAGGTTCACCAGCAGGTCCGCGGAGGGCTCTGCGGGAACCGGGCGTCGGCGGGGCCGAGGAGGGGCGGGGCCGAGGGGGCGGGGCCGAGGAGGGGCGGGGCGGGGGCGGGCCCAGAACGGGGCGGGTCCTTGGGAGGGAGGGGCCCGGTCTCGGGGCGGGGGCGGGGCCTGGACAAGGCCAGGGAGGGCGGGGCCCGGGCCCAGAACGGGGCGGGACCCGGAGCTAGATGGGGCGGGGCCATGGGAGGGCGGGGCCCGGTCTCGGGACGGGGGCGGGGCCCGCGGTACCCGCGCGCGGCAGGAGGTCGCGGTCATCCAGGAAGAGCTTGTAGCCCCGACGCCGCTCTAGGTGCGGTTTCAGGATGAAGTTCACGAACTTCCGGTCCTCGGGGCTGTCGCTATAGGAGACGTAGGCGTCGTAGAGCTTCCCGTCTGCGGATGGCGGCGGGTCAGCGCTCCGCTTTCTAGGCCCGGGCCCACCACTCCCCGGCCGCCGCGGCTCACCACCCGCCCCCCCCCGGGAGTCCGGGTCCTCTAACCTCTCCCCACGCGCATGCGGGGACCAGTCCCGCCCGCCACATCTCCACCCCGCAGATCCCGCACACACGCCCACAACCCCGCCCCCAGGCCGCGCCCAGACCCTCTCCAGCGCGGGCTCTTTCCGGGACTGTGTGCTCGCCAGAGCCTTACGAGGGCTGACGCCTCCCCGCTGCCACCACCACCCCCCTTGCCCAGGCAACCCGCCCACCCAGAGCTGAGCCTGGGGAGGCCCCATAGCTAAGTCATCCCCCTCGGCCACCCGGCCCCACGCACCGTTCATCTCCACCTCCCCGCAGGCGTCTTGGTACCAGCGAAGCACACTGAGGCGACACTTCACATAGAGCAGGGCCGCCAGGAACAGGGCCAGCAGCACCAGCAGTGAGGCCAGCACCGCGGCCACGTGGCCTGCTGGGCCTGGGGACAGAGCTACAGCCTGAGCCACTGCCACCCCCACCCAGCGTTCTCCGAGCCTCAAGGCTCCCCAGGCTTCCCTTCCACCCTCCACCCAGCGTACCCCACTCACCAGCTCTCCAAAGAGTGAAGGAAGAGGAGCTGACATTCCGGATGGAGCAGGTAAAGGCCCCATAGTCCTCAGCACGGGTCAGGTTGACCCCCAGAACACTGGACACAAGCACCTCTGATAAGTTGTCCTTGACCCTGGGGAGATCAGGCCCAACCCTCTCACCTGGGGCCTGAGAGCATCAGTGGATGCCCCTAGGCCCCACCTGTCAGACTGAACCACAGAGGCTGCAGATGTGGGCTTCCTGAGTGATCCTTGCCCGACTAGCTAAGAGAAGTAGCCAGAACCTGGTGGGGGTGTGGATCTGTTTGGGGATAGTCACCCTGATCCTGGGTCTGGGTTTTGGGGGGCAATGCCTAATTCAGGCCATAGGATTGTGCTGGCACCCATGGCGCTGGGCAGTCTACAAGGCGCCTGTCCGCAGGGGCCACCTGTCCCTGCAGTCACTAACCCTTAGTCTGTGTCAAGAGTGGCACTCTGCCCATGTCCAGGTGGTTATAGACCAGGGTATAGGTGGCCATGGGTAGAACCAGGGTAGTCACCTCACCCTGGACACTTCCATCTCTTACCAGGAGTCTTCATGGAGGTCATAGTGGCTCCCATCGCCCAGCGGCAGCCTGTCTTTCAGCCACTGGACTGAGGGCAGGGGACAGTGGGGCCCAGAGACCACCCAGGCTGTGCAGTTCAGAGCCACTACACTGCCCAGGGTGGGCCCCAGGGCCTGGTTTCCAGTGGGGGAGAGGAAGTCAGGGGCCCTGTCACAGAGGCCTACAGAGAGAGGACCCAGTCGTTAGCCATGCTTGGGATGCTGGGGTCCCACCAACCACAGATGGTCTGTGGGCCAGGAAAAAAACAAGATGGTTAGTGGCATGTGTTGCTTGGTGGCCACACCATGTCCATGCACAAGTCCCACCAGGGACAGGGCTTGGCACTTGGCATGTCTTCCCCCAGTAGCAGCTGGGTCTTGGGTGTTCTGCCTGACCTCGATGTGCTCTGGGAGGCCGTGGCTAGAGTCATAGCTGAGCTGACCCACCCCAGGCCAGTGGGGGCCCATCTGGCTGCTCATCCACCCGGGACATGAGCCCAGCTCCCACATTTTCTGTGTACACCCGTTGCCCACTGCTGCAATGCCCACCCCAGGTGAGCAGCCGGCACTGCAGCCCTCGCCCCACCACCTCTGCTGGGGAAGCTGCAGCAAGTGTGAACACTGGTGCTGAGCTTGCCAGCACCTTCCACCTGGGATGGGAGCATGGGATTCCAGGACCCTCTACTCCTGGTCATGGGCAAGCTTTCCCAGCTCCCTGAGACCTAAATTTTCTGATTTTCAAATCAGGGTGAAGAGTCCTAGTGGGACATGAGAGGAGACCACCATCATCTTGATGGGGTGGTCTCTCAGCAGCCCACATCTACTCATCCTGCCCCTGGGGGCCCCCCACCAGCTCCCACTCCCAGTGTCCCTGAGCTTTGTTGACCCCCCACAACCATGGTCTGGAGGCTTTGGGCAGGAGAGGGCTCTGGGCTTGTCCTAATCGTGGGGTCAGGACCTTGGGCTATGTGGGAGGGGCAAGCATAAGCCTTTGTACCCCTGGCTGGAGGCCAAGCTGAGAGCCCAGGCAACATCACAGGTGGAGCCAGCCTGAGGGACAGGAGGTGGGAGTGGGGCCCATGCTTGTCCCTCTCTGACCCGTCTACCTGCCATGGTCTGGCCGGGGCCTCCTCGAGGCAGGCTGGGCACTGGTGCCACCCCCCGGCTCCACGGGGCTCCTTGGCTGAGCAGACTGGTCCCCCAGGGGGTGGGTAAGACTCACTCTCTGTCTTTGTGGCCGGTCAGTCAGGGCACCAGGATGGGTCAAAGGCTGCTGCCATCCCAAAGGAGAAAGTTCAACAAGAACTGGATGAGTTAACATGTAACTTTGCACCAGCTGCCCCATGGATTCTGGGGACGCCAGCATAGCAGCATGTGGAGCACGTCACGTGTGGCTGGAGTGGGCACAGCCCAGGCAGCTGGGAGGGGCCCTCAGAGTGAACTTCACCTGTCCCAGGGTCACCGTGATGGAGGGAGGGACCATGGATGCACACCCCTAGCACCCCTCATGAGGCTGGGAGGTGGCTGTGTTCCCACTACCCCCTGGGACAGGGGTGCCACATACAAGGAGGGCTGCAGGGCAGCCCTGAGCTCACCCAGGCCGTGGAGAGAGGAGGCATGTGAAACTTGCCCACCACCACACGGTAAGTGTGGGCTGCTGGACCCTGAGCCGCACTCCCCCTGCAGGGTTCTGTTCTGGACATGTCCCATGTGCCCGTGTGTGTATGGACACGGCAGGCAGCACCCAAGGCTAAGCCAGGCCGCAGTCATGGAGGCAGGAGGGGACAATGGAGGCCTGGCTGGCCTGAGTCTGCTCCAACAGGCCTCATGGGTCCCTCCTCCTTCTGGGTCCCACACCTGCATCCCCCCCACCCATTTGTCATTTCCAAAACCAAAGACTCTTGTCCACATTGTCTAGTTCTCCAAGGGAAACCCCCACCCCACCCGTAGGTGGCTCTTCTCTCCTATGTGGGGGCTGGGACCACTCCCAACCCGGACTGGCAGTGGCCACTCATGCCTCCTGACACAGAAAGCTCTACAGTGAGCTGGGCTGAAAGGAGGGGCCAAAACCCCCAGCGTCGGGGCCTTCACTGAGAGCCTCCTTGACAGCCAGAGCCTTGGGTCCACCTCCTCCCTGGCGCCAGTTTCACCCAAGTGATCCAGCAGGTACTCCACTCCTGCCTCAGGCCATCCTCCCCACCCTGCGGGCCCCTGAGGCTTTGCAGGCACAAGTCTCTTGGCCTCCCCACCATTCCTTCTGCATGGTGATGCCACCGTGGACCTGGCCCAGCCTCAGCACAGCCAGAAGCCCTGGGTTTGGCTGGGATGGGATTTCCTCGGGAATTGGTGGAGCATCAGGCAGGGAAGGGGTGAGGAGGTTCCTTCCAGAAGCGCTCCCGTGGAGGGCAGTCTTGCAGGTCCTTGAAGCAGGAGAACCAGTCCACTGGGAGGCTATGGAAGACTGGGCAGCTCGCATCCCCTACCCCAGTGTGCCCAGAGGACATGTCTCCAGCTCGGTGGATCCCAGGGAAACTCCTGCAGCGGCCCTCCCACGTCTTCAAGCTCAGAAGAGCTTTTACCCCTGGGAAGGCAGCCTTGAGCCTTCCTGGAAGCTAAGGCCAAACCACACATCCAGGGACAGGTGCCCTCCCCCTGCACACCGTCCCCTGCATCGTCTGTTTTGCACACCCCATGCACACACAGCCCTCTCCCCACGCGCACCTGAACTACTGTCTCGGCGTGTGGGCCTCCATGCACACTCCCCACACCGCCAGCACTCTGGCCGCACCCCCACACAGCACGTACGTGTCTGCAGCAGCTCCCACAGGGTGCACAGCCATGAGCATCTGCGCAAGCCCCACACCACACACACTGCACCTCACACCTGCCCTTGCTGCCCGTGGCGTGCGGACAGCCTCCTGTTACCCCCTGCTCTTATGGACACACACATACCATGCCCACGCATGCTGCAGGCCTCCCCTCAGCCAGGCCTGACTCGGAGAACCAGCCTCAGGTTGGAATGGTGTCCAAGGATGAGGACACAGGCTCACGCGGAGCGGCAGGGCTGTTATGGGAGTACACGAAGTCACCTGGTTCCGGCTCTTTCCTCCTGGTGGGGAATGTCGGTCATTGAGGTCATTGACGTGTGCTTGGGAGCAAACTCTCTGCTCAGCTGGGCCCCCAACCCGGTCTGCGGCCAGGACACATCACCAAGCACAGTGAGGACCTGTCTTTTGTTTGTGTGTGTTTTAATCAGAACTTTCCCTGTAGCTTCCTGGCTTTGCAGTCACATCCTCTCCTAGACCTAAACCCCACCCAGGCAGCCACCCCCATCCCAGGCAGGCGGGCAGTTGGTAGTTCTCACCCCGCCTGCCCCGCCTGCATTGCTTCTTCCTGTAACTCTGAGTCAAGCGGCTCCTTCCTCTGGGGCCCACCCCAGCCCACCCAGGCATCATACTTCCCGAGGCCAAGCCTGGAGGGTGGAGGGGAGCTTGCAGAGGGGCTGGAGCCCAGGGTGATGTGAGGGGGGGGGCTCCTAAGGAGACTCCCAGTCGAGGCCATGTTGCGCACACACGAGGAGAGCCAGCTTCCTGGACACTGCCTACGAAGCTACACTAAGGATGGTGGGGGCCTACAGGTTGCTCCCCCTGGCCCAAGTAAGCAGCCCCAGTGTGTATCTGACCTGTGGCCTGCTGGGGTAAGGAGGGTCCTGTGGAAATTCCTGCCAATAATAGGGCCTTGAGCAGAGCTTTTGGGCCCCCTCCCTATCTGATTCCCCCAGGTAGTCCCCAAACAGTGAGCAGTTAAAAGGGGGCTGTGTTATCACATGGACCTTAGTTTCAGGCTGGGATGGGAGGACAGTCCCCACCCCCCACCCCACCCCTCTGGCCTTTCCAGATAAGGGAGCAAAGAAGGCCTCAACAGAGGCTCCTGGGCTCTGACCCCAGGTGGGGGGCGGCCAGTATCTCCTTTTGTCACCACTGACCCCCCCCCAGACTGACTTGGGACTCAAGGCCCAGCAATAGGTGGCTGGCATCACTACCCAGAGAAATCGGGCAAGGGTCCCCTTCAGGCCCTGTCCCTGTTCTCACCCACCCAGGGTCAGAGGCCCGCCAGTGGGCCACCTTCAATATTGGCTTTTTTATGTCCTTAATCTGACCCTGTCCCAGCCCTGCTCTTCAACCTCCGCCCCCCGTGGCCCTCAAGACCCTTGGATGATGGTGCATCTTGGGCTCAGGGTCCCCACAGAACTGTAGGAAGATCTGACTGCACCCTTTCTCCACTGAGCCTCAGCTTCCTGGATGCACATTAGCACAGTACCAGCCTCTCCTTGAAGGTGCTTCAGTGGGCCTGATGCCCAGGTTACCTCCTACAGTAGTCAGTGACCTGCATAGGAGCACCCAGGTGGGAAGCAAAGAGCCCCAACCACTTTTGCTGCCTCTCAAAGCTCCTGCCAGACTGCCTCTATGTGCCCCTCTGTGTCACCATCTCACAGCCATGACAGGACACCTCCCCTTCTGCTGCTAAAGTACACCTTCACCCCAGGCCCACTCTCCAAGGTCAGCGCAAAGAAGCCCACATGGCCTTAGGCGCTGTCTGGAAGGGCCCTTCCGAATCCAAGGCCCCCTCCCTCTCCCCCCACCACCCACCACACTCTGCCCCACACCCGGTGGTTCCTAGAAAGATCCAGCTCCTGAGCTTATGTTTTGGCTTGAGTTCTGACTCCCTCGGCTCAAGCGGTGGGAGGCGATCCCCCCCATTCCCCACCCCTCCGCCGTCTGGTTTGCAGCTGAGCACCCCATAGTCTCCAGCATCCCCTGCTCCTCTGGGACGCGCCGCGCCCCCGACGTGTCTCCCGAAGGAAGAACTGCACGAAAGGCTGTGGCCCCGCAGGCGAGGGGCTCCGTCCTGCTCCCCAGGGGCCGCAACGCCCGGTTCTCCTCCACTACACACCCCACCTCCGGCGGTCTGCCGTTCCGAGGGGAGGGCCAGACTTAGTCCCCCACCCTCCAGAAGCAGTGGGAAGGCTGGTCGGGGGCGGGCGCAGAGGGCGGGGACTCGGGTGTCGTCGAAAAGGGAACGCGCACGGAGGCCGACGCGCTCACAGAGGGCGGATGGCGGATTGGGGCGCGCACGAGGGGGACGCGGATGACAGGTCGGGGTGCGCAGGGGGGCCGCGCGGGTGGCGGGCAGGCCTAGCACAACAGGTCGGGGACGCAGACGGAGGGCAGGGGCGCGCGCATGACGGTAGCTCCGCCCGGCGACCAGCGCCGTGCACCGCCCCAGCCAGTTCCTCCGTACACCCCCGGAGCCCGGGGAGGCCTCAGGCCTGGGATCCGAGCTCGGGGCAGAGGCGAGGGTCCCCGCGCGCCTCGGCGTTCCTCCTCCCTCTCCTGGGCAAAGGTCACGAGGAAGCCACTGCCCAAGTCGGGCGGAGCGGGAAAAGCAGCCCTTGCCGTCCCCCACCCCCCGCCCCGCCGCCAGACCCAAGGGGCAGGGACGCGGACAAACTCAGGCTTCCGGGCGACGGGGGCAGCCGGCCCGACTCCGAGCCACTTCCTGCGGGACCGCACCCGCCGCGGCCCAGAGGCTCTTCTGGGCAAGCCCCCCCCCCCCGGCCCCCAAGCTCCAAGCCTAGTCCCGGCTCCCGGGAGCCAGCGAGCTCCACTCACCCCCGTGGGTCTGAGCCACTCACCTGCTGCCAAGACCTGGGGCTCGCGCGACCGCGGGGGCGGGACGTCTCACCTGGGCCAGGTGCGCAGCGGCGACGAGCCCGGCGGCGGCGGCAGGTGCAGCCCCGCCCAGCAGCCAGGGCCGGAGGGCGGACCCAAGAGTCCCGCTTTGCGCCCAGGTCTGGTGCTTAAGACTGTCCTGCTCTCAGAGGCCAGGAAGCCTCGGAGCTGCAACCACCCAGCCTGGGGGCAGAGGGCAAACTGGCCCAACCAGCCCAGAGGGTCTAGGGCCTGGGGGACTCCTCAGAGTTTCCACTGTCCCCAGGGGCATCTTTGGTGGTTCTGCCCCTCCTCCCCAGCTCTTCCTCCAGGAAGCCTGCCTTGACTCCTGTCCCTAAACCCCAAGTGCAGGGAGGGTAGGACCTCAATAAAGCCCCCCCTCACTTGGAAATCCAAGGAACGCGAGATGAGGACCAGGAGGCTACCACATTCCAGACCTTTCCCCATCTGGGCTTCCCATCAGAGAACAAACACAATCCACCAGAGGCCCAGAATTGATACAAAAAGGTTTCATTTTATTATATAAAGTTCTGCAGGCTGAAGGGAGCCAGAGAGGTGGGGTCAGGGCCCCCTGACCAGCCAGGATGGCAGTGGGGCAGGATCTGGGTCCCACAAGTCAGAGGGAGGCTCAGGAAACTAGGCTGGTTTTCCTGTGTTGTGACTGCTGAGAGGCACCCCCACCCCAGTTCTGTGGGTGGCAGGGGTAAGTCAGAGTTCAAGTCAGGTCTGTATCAAGTCTGAGCCCTAACAGACGGAACGGGCCTCACAGACCACAGTGTGCTGCTCACAAGCACCTAAAACACACACGGGCCCTCCAAGACCCCCATATATACACAGACTTCCCCACATGTGCACCGGCCTCCCGGGACCCCGATATGCCGTGAGTGGGGGTTGGGGGGAGGTGGAGGGAGTGCTTCTGAGTCTCAGCTCCTGGGTGCCAGTTCCTCTTGACCAGCTCTGGGTCTCCTACACCTCTGTGCTCTTGGGGCTGGAGCTGGAGGCAGGAATGGCATTGTTGGGGATCAGGGCCATGGCCCTCCCTCAGGCCTGGGGCCTGGCCCTACCCCAGCCTGGCCTCTGCCTCCCATACCACATCTTCTCCCGGAGCGTCTGGTACTTCTCCTCCAGAACCTTGTTCTCTACCGACTGAGGAACATCAGGCATGAACCAGGCAGCGATGAGCTTGATGCACAAAGCCACGTGCTGGGGGGCAGGGCACAAGGGCTGGCCGGAGAGGTCAAGGCAGACCCAGCAGGGACTTGAGGGGTTGGGGGCCAGGGAGGAGGGCTGAGAGAGCTGCCCCTGCCTTGGGGCCCCTCCCCCAGTTCTGGCCCACCTCGAAGAGGATCAGGAAGACCAGGCGGATGGCCAGGAGGACCCAGAACTGCTCAGATAAGTTGTAGTCCTGAGCGTTGCGGTAGTCCCGGTACCTGGGGTGGGGAAGTAACTGAGGTCAGGGGTCAGGAGGTCAGAGGATGCTCATGGGGGATGGGGGGGGCTCCAAACCTGCACTCAGTCACATTCTCTGAGCCTTCTATCTGGATGGCGTCCTGGAAGTCCTTGGTGTAGAACACAGACAGACTGTGGTTGATGTAGCCTGTGAGGCAGCTGGGGGAAGGAAGAGAAGGCCCCGGGCAGGTGAGGGCTGCAGGGTGTGGCCCCTTCAGGCTCCAAGGTGCTTTCTTGGAGCTAATCCCTGTGTGGTGGGGGCTGCAGGGTGGGCCATAGCACAGAAGGCCTCCTTCACTTCTCTGCACGGGAGAGGGGCGAGGGGGTGCGCCTGAGGAGACTCAGGTGCCTGCCTTCCCTCCAGGAATTTAGGGGAGCCTTCCAGGGGGAGACCCCTGGAAACCCAGTCTGTAGGTACCGTGGTCCTTTGGAGGGCTGGAGGCGCTGGGTAAGGAAACCATTCTGCCCTCTCCTATGGAGCAGCCCCAAAGGTCTGACTTTGGGAGGGAGTCATTCCGGTGGGGCCCGCTCAGAAAACATCTGGTTCTGGGGCCTTAACTCCCCGACTGCGGTCCCAGCACTCCTGCGGTCTGCAGGTTGGTATGGGGGCAGGGCCACCCCCACGCCCAGACTCATGACAACCACAGATAATACTGGCAGCATCAAGCCCTTCCCCCGGGCTCCCCTAGGGCTGAGCTGTGTGGCTGGGCCAGTTTTCCCAGGGGTCTCGACAGTTTGAGGCTCCCCCAGCGCCCCCTTACTCGACTGCAGGCTGGGCCCCCTGTCGGCACGGGCCATAATGGTACTTGTACACCACTCGGGGGATGAACTCAGACGTGAAGGCGATGACCATTCCATTGGCAATGACGGCCAGCACACCAATGGTCTCCAGCACCTGCAGCCAGGTCCCTGGGCCACAGCAGTGGGGTGAGGCATCTGGTTCATCAAGCCCTGATCCACTGGCACTGCCCACCCCACCTCCAGCCACCATGCCCAAGGCTGGGACCTTGGATGGTCATGGGGCCTGGTCACCTCTGCCCATGCCCCTGCTCACGGCAGCCGTCGGCAGCCTTCACTGATACAGACGTGGACCAGGAGGGGCTCAGGTCTCCCCTGACCCCCATCTTCTGCCTGAACCCCTCAGCTGCTCCCAAGCTTGCTCCACTGTGGGGTCAGAACCCCTTAACCTGGGCCCAAGACTGGGGCCTCCCTCCTACTCATACTTCTCTCTCCCTCTGCCCACATCCAGCACCCCATCCACTCTGTTCTTCCCTCACACCCGGCCACGTCAGCGAGGACAGTCTGGGTGACAGAGGCCATGTCATAGTACTGCTCTTAGTCCCTGCCCCCAGCTGCTGGACCCCTCCTTCCTTCAGCTCTCTGCTCTCAGAGCCCAGCTCTTCTGCCTGGGCCCCCCAAGGCGGCCACAGTTCCTTCAGCTGGATCCTGTAAGATGCACACCAGCCCTGCCTCTTCCTGCCTGAGCACCCCCCCTCAAGGCCAACTCCCATCCTAGGCAGAGCCTGAGGAAGGGCTGGGGGCTGTCTATGGGGTGAGAGGGCTAGTCTTGGAGAGATTATTTCAAGGGAACTGGCATGATCTGGTCCCAGCATCCCTCGCCGCCCCACCCTTGGCTGGAGTGCCCCTGCTCCCCGCCACCCGGTCGGGCCCCTGACCGATGTCCTTGGCCTTGCGGGGCACCAGCCGCCGCTGCAGCCTGACCATCTTGATGGCGTCCAGGCGGATCTCCACAAGGTTGCTGAAGAGTGCGAGCAGGGGGGCGAGTGGGAAGGCGGCCACGAAGATGGTCGTGAAGCCATACTGGATCACTGGGAGGAGGTGTGGGGTTGTCATCTTGCGCTGTGGGCACGCCACACGCCAGAGTTCCCGCCCCCTCCACCCACCAGTCCCCCAGGACCTGCCCGGGAACTGGCTGCTTATCGGGCCTGTGCCCCCAACCACCCCACGTACTCATCTCCATGAACTCATCGAAAAGGCTGAAGGTGTTGACTGGGTTCAGGAGGTAGTTGCACTGCAAGCGCCTGAGCTCGGGGTCCCCGGACGCGCGGCTCAACTTGAACCGCATCAGGCGACATTTGTGAGCCAGCCACCTAAGGGGTGATGAGAACAAGTGGGGAACAGGGAGGGGTGCTGGGGGCGCAGGGGCCCTCCAGAACTGCTGGCTCTGGGAGATGTGGAGACAGGAGGGGTTCCTGTGTGTTCGAGGGCTCCCTGGGGTGAGGGGGGCACCAGGAGAGCCCTGGGGAAGGAGGGTGGTCCTCACGGGCCCAGGTATTCCATGCAGTTGCTGAGTGTTTGTTTCAGACCCATGATGATGGCCATCTGCAGGAACAGGTCCATCATGCAGCCGCTGAGATGGCACTGCGGGGGTCAAAGGTGGGAGGTCAGGTGCAGGGAGGCAGGGCTGTGGGATTGGGAGGGAGGGAGTGGAGGGGCAGAACGGCAAGGTGTCCAGGACAGACTGACCTCCTCCAGCTTCCACAGCCCCGCCAGGCGCACAGACCTCCCAGGGTGACCGTTGATCCTAGGAAGGACAGTTAGGCTGGAGGAGGGGGGCAGGACCTTGCTTCGGACTGGATGGGCGTGGAGCAGAAGGACAGAGAGTGGGGCTTGCGGTCAATGGTCAGGGAGACAGAGGCTCACTTCTAGGGGGTTGAACCACCAGAGTCGGATTGTAGGGTTGGGCCAGTGGATTCTGAGACCCCGCACTGTCCCTTCCCCAGCTGAGCTCCGACCAACAGTGAACAAGTGTCCTTCCGCCTCCAGGCAGGGGTCTGACAGAGCAAGAGGTCCTCACGACCAACAGTGAACAAGTGTCCTTCCGCCTCCAGGCAGGGGTCTGACAGAGCAAGAGGTCCTCACGGGAGAGACGCGGCCCAGAGCAAAAACACTGGCACACACCTTTCTCAATTATGGACAGGTGACATCTAGGGAAAGCCTCTAACACCAAAATCAGAGACCAATTAAAGAAAGAGCATGAAAGAAACTTGGAAGGAAAAAAAGCAATACCAGAATAGAAGAGAAAAAAGAGACAAGATCCTCAGACAAGAAAAGCCATGGCGTCGCGGTGCCACAAAGACGAGGCTGTGAAGGAATTACGCAAAGGAGTGCCCTGATTTGAAGAACATGAGCAGAAGTAAAACATTCAACTGAAGGGCTGGAAAACAGAGTGGAGAAAAACTCCCAGAATCTGGAACAAAAAATGGGAGGGGAGGGGCGCCTGGGTAGCTCAGTTGGTAAAGCGTCTGCCTTTAGCTCAGGTCATGATCCCAGGGTCCTGGGATTGAGCCCCATGTCTGGCCCCTGCTCAGCGGGGAGCCTGCTTCTCTCTCTCCCTCTGTCCCTCCCGCCTCCCCTCTGCTCGTTCTCTCTCAAATAAATAAATAAAATCTTAAAAAAAAAAAAAAAGGGAGGGGAAAAAAAGCAAAGAAAACCAGAAGGCCCAGGTTCCAAACAAAAAGAATTCCGGAGAGGGGAGCAGAGGGAACTGAAGACACAAGATGCATGAAAATCACTCAGAGCTGAAGGCCCCAAGGCTCCAGGCCCAGCAAGTGCCTGGGAATTTCTTTCCATGTGACCGATATCAATTCCACATGCCAGGCCTGCTGCAGGTGCTGACTCGGCAACGTCAAGCCCCCGTGCTCCCCTCAGGGAGCTGCCACCCCTGCAGTAGAGACGGGGCAAACAAGTGCATTGTACCAGAGGGGAAGTGGGGAATCTGGGCGACCCGGGTTCTGGGCTGAGCAACAGGAAGGTGGAGCTGCCACGCGGAAGAGGGAGACTGTGGACGAGCTTGTGGGCACGGTAAGGTTGGGGTGCCCGTAGGGCATCTGAGGGGAGATGAGAGGCAGCTGGACCTGGGAGTCTGGACTCCAGGGAGAGGTCTGGGCTGGAGACAGGAGTGTGGGCCTCACTGGTGTGTCTGGATGGTGTTTGAGACGGCACCTGACGTCATGGGAACAGCAGGACGTTGTGACATCGAGAGGTCGGGAGAAGAGGAGAAGCCAGCATCCGGGAAGGGTAAGCAGGACCAGAGAGAGGAGAAGTAGGAGCAGAAGTAGGAGGGCCAGCCATCGGGTGTGGTGGGGAGAACATTCCTTGAAAGGAATGGGACAGGGTACTTGTGTGGAGGTGGAGATAATCTAGGACCAAGACAGGTGTTGATGAGGCAGAGGAGGGAGAGGTGAATTGTTCAAGTCCAATGAAAAAGACCCACCAAGACACCCGCTGAGAGATTCAGAGGATAGGCTTGGTGAGATTAGAGTTGGAAGAAGTCTACCTCCAGCAAGCACTCCATCAAGCCCTCAATAAGGGCATCTGATTTCCTCTGTACCCTTCCTCGGGAAGCCCCTGGAAAACCTGGGGTCTCCTACACAGTAGAGAGTGAAGGGCTCCCAGGATGAACAGGTGCACACAGCCCCGAGGGGAGGGGTGGACACCTAGAGGTGTCCTAGAGGACAGCTGGGGTCTAGGGACTGCCTCATGTCTTTGAACATACTTGGAGGACTTGGGTTTTTTTTAAAGTTCCACTGGAGTTTGGAATTAATTGGCAATATGTATGTGTCTTATGCAATTTAAGCAAATATACAGAACAAATGGAGCAATTATTTTCTTCAGAACAAAATTCAGTATATTGATTGAACCAAAAAAATGATTTCACTAATAAGAAAGAAGAGGGGAAGTCCATTTGTGTTACATGAAACACTCATTTCAGCTTTACAAAGCTCAATGTTGGAAATTACCCAAATGTCCACCAACTGAGCTGATAAAATAAATTCCAGCACATCCTGCAAACTAAGGCTCATGGTGTGGTTTTTAAAATGAGGCCTCGCCATCCATGCATATGTGGGAGATGCCCACAGTACATTTCAGTATAATGAGAAGATAAAATGATTTACAGGACAAAACCATGTACGTCAACTGGTGTATATGTGTGTGTACTTGAATGTGTGAAAAATTCTGGGAAGACCCACGCAATGGTTATGGGGTCACCTCTGGGCATGGGGAGTAGAGAGCTGGGGGTTCACTGTGGGCTTCTGCCACACATTTTTATATTGGGTGTCCAACTGTTCTGAGCATGAATTTTTTTTTAAAGATTTTATTTATTTATTTGAGAGTGACAGACAGAGATAGCGACAGAGATAGTGAGAGAGAGCATGAGCGGGGAGGAAAGGGAGAGCAGACTCCCCGCTGAGCAGGGAGCCGTATGCGGGGCTCGATCCCAGGACCCTGGGATCATGACCTGAGCCGAAGGCGGACGCTTCACCGACTGAGCCTCCCAGGTGCCCCTGAGCAAAAACAAAGACGAGCAGGTATCTCCACTTTAAAGGGGGGGACTAAACCGTGGATGAGGCAGTGGGAGTGGGCCACTCTTACCTGCCCAGGATGAAGGCAATGTAGACAAGGGACGAGAAGTGAGCAAAGAATTGCAGAGTGAAGAACTTGATGGTGAACTTGCTCTCGCGCTCTGAGAAGGTCCTGGGCTTCTCTAGAATGAGATGTGGGGCTGTCCCTCGCCCATCCCTGACCTGTCCCTATCCTGACAACTCAGGGACACCCGCAACCCTCACCTGTCTGTCAGGTGGGAGAGGCAGTCGAGACAGCAGAAAGGGCTCCCTTCCCTGTCTGGGGATCCAAGATCCCAGCCCTGAGTCCTCCTGTCCCTTTCCTGCACCCCCCTCCCCACAGGTCCCCCTCTCACCAAAGTCACAAAGCTTCAGAGCCACATATTTGTTGACCTGCAGGAGGGGAAACCAGAGGGCTTACTTTGGGCCTCAGGGGAGACCCTCCCCCTGCCCTGTCCTCCCTCTATCCCCGCCCAGCCACCTTGGTCATGATGAGGATGGCCACGTAGTGGACCAGGGCCCCGGTCACCACCACGGCTGTGGTCACCTGCTCTTCTTGGAAGAGCAAGGTGGAATTGAAGAGGGCGGCAGCCAGCACACGGTAGACCACCAGGAGGTGGGCCATGCCGATCATAAGGCAGATCTGTGGAGGGGCGGCCAGGACAGGGCTCCTCAGGACAGCCATCCCCTGCCCAGGTCTCCAGCCCCACCACAGGGTCTGTACGAGTACCATGAACAGAGACAGGACGAGGATGACGGTGCTTCTCAGGTAGGAGTGCTGTTGTGGCCGGAGGTCGTAATCAGGGCAGTGAATGAGCTCAAGCGCCATTTCCTCCTGTGGAGCGCACCAGACATGCCTCAGACACGGGGACACCTGCCCGGGACGAGGCAGATGCAGGCCGGCACCGCCGCACAAGGTGCCCAGACAGCCCCTGGATCACCCGCCGCCTCACCTGGTCCTCGTCCCACATGTACAGATCCCAGTGCAGGACCACACGGGCCCGCTGCCGCTTCCAGATCTCCAGGAACACGGTGGCTGCAGACGGGAGCAAAGAGGCGAGCCGCCCTGTGTTCCTGGGGTGGGGGTGGGGCTGGCGCCATGGGCACAGCGGCAGGACTGGCCCCCCCCCCAAGTGCCCACGGCGACTCACCCCACAGAGCCATGAAGATAGCAAAGAGCACGGTGCCCTCGTTGTCGAAGAGGTGCGTGAGCTGGGGAGAGGGGCGCACGCAGCTGGGGACGGCCCTTCACTGCCCACCACGCCCCCAGCGGGGACGCGTGAGCCCAACTCTGCAGGGGCAGACCCTCAGCTTCCCCTCCTCCGGGAATACAGGCTGGAGCGGAGCCCCCGGGGCGGCAAACCTTGGCAAAGGTGCAGGTGTCCGAGAGCTGCTGGTACCGACGGCTGTGGTCGCCGCGAGGGCACAGGAGGATGTCGTGGGCCTCACAGATCTCCTTGCTGTGGGGGCAAGGACGGGGCAGGTGGCAGCTCTCCCCAGACGGCCCCATCTGGGCCCGCCCCCCGCTCCGGCCTCGCCCCTCCACCCGACCTGATCTGGCTGGCATTGAACAGGGAGAAGCCGCTCAGGAAGATGATGAGGCCCACCACTGCAGCAGGCACCAGCATGTAGGTGTACCAGCCGAGCCAGGCGAAGTACAGGGCCACCTTCTCGCCAAAGTAGTCCCTGCCGGCAGAGCTGCCCATCAGGGCCACCCCCACCCAGGTGCCCCGCCGGCCAGTGCCTGAGTGGGGCGTGCCCCGTGTGGGGGCAAGGGGAGTACAGCATCCGTGTGTCTGGCCGAGGAGCACAGACACATCTGTCTGCTGGGGGCACGGGTGATTTGTCTGGGGCCGTTTCACCTGATATCATCAATCGGCTGGGGGTGGAACATGTTTCTCCACCGGGCCCATTTCTTCTTTAGGTCTTCCTCCCCCTGAGCACAAGTGACAGACGGTGAGAGCTTCCTGCCTCTGGTCCCATCCTCAAGCCCTCTCCCAGCTGGCCCACCCCTCACCTTGTGCAGGGCGAATCTGGTCTCAAAGACCCCACTCTTCACCAAATCCTCTAATGTGTCTGGTGGTCACAGGGAGTCGGGTCAGAGGGGAGTAGGGGTGAGGGGGAGCCCTGCCCGCTCTCCCCATGTCAACACCCCTTCTGGTGGGCTGCATAGGCCACCTGTCCATCCTGTCCTTACCACCAGCTGCCGTCTTGCTGTTTAGTACAAAGTTGACAATTCGGATTCTGGAACACAAGAACTGGTTCAGGATGACTCTGCCTCACCTGGGTGGACCCCACCCTCTGTCTGGCCAGGTCCCAGGCCCCTCTGTGTCCTGGGGAGGCCTCCAGCCTGCCTGCCTTACTGCCTGAGCAGAGCCCAGAATCTAGGACTCATCCGGGAGCCCTCCCCCACCCCTCTGAGTCCCCCTGTGGCCTAGCTGCCCCATGGGTCCAGGATGGGGCTCCTTTGGGGGTAGGACCTCCCCGCCTAATGCTCAGTCCTACGCCATCCCCTCCCAGGTACTGGCCTAGACACCCCCCACACACCTCCTGTCACACCTCCCACCTGGGCCCCGACACATCCAGAGCACACCCTATGCCTTTATATGCACAAATCCTTATAGCCGGTGAGCCATTTTCCCTAAGGGGAGATGGAGGCTCAGAGAGGTTGAGTAACCTGCCCAAGGCCACAGAGCCAGGAAGTGGCACAGCCAGACATTTGACTGCAGAGCCACACTCTTCCAGAACATCTTCCTGTAAGACATGGTCCCTCTGACGTCCCAGGGCACTCTCCCAGCCTGCTCCTCCCAGGCCCTGTCAAGGTACCACCGTCCCCTTGCACCTCCCGGAGACCAGCCAGTTCTCCCACATTCACAGGAGGCCCCTCTGTCGCTCATATCCAAATTCCAGGGGCATTCTTTGCCAGTCTCCAACTGACCAGGCCCCAGCTGAGCTCAGAGGGGCCTGGGCCAAGGCAAGACAGGTGATGGGGGGGGGGGGGGGAGCGGCGTAGAAGCCTGGAGGGTCAGCGGGGAAAAGGAGGTGCTTGGAGAGAAGAGGCTTGGGTGCCTGGGAGGCTGGGGACAGATGTCCATGGAGGGGCATTTGGTCTGGAGAGGGGAGGTCGGGACCCACATCCCAGGTCCTGGGGAGATGACCTCAAAGCTAGGAGGGACCGCTGGGAGGTCCTCCTGGCCTGTCCAAATCCTGCCCGCCCTTCAGGAAACATAGTCACACGTAAGCTTCAGAACACTCCAAGAAGCGAGAACTCTCTTTATCCCGTATCACACAGGCATGGACACTCAGGCTCAGATCTCTGCCCCGGGACCTCTGACCGAGCACCATGCCTGCAAGCCTGACTGGACCAGAAGCATGGTGGGCAGCGGTCCTCCTGGCCCCAGGTCTTGGCCAGGCTCTCACCTGGTGGTGGCTGGGACGGAGGGTGGCCTGGCAGGCTGCACTCTGGTGGCAGGACCCTCCGGCTCCATGAGGAGTTTGCAATACAGGCCAAAGATCCTGCTGTCCACTCGGATCCCAAAGAACACCTTCTTGTGGTCCTCTATCATCTGGGGGTGGGAGGGCGCTTGGGGACCTCCACTCCACTTCGGAAGCTCCCCCCTTTGTCCACAGCCACTGGCCTGTCCCTTTGACTTCAGGCACAAGGCCACAGCCATATCTCCAGACCCCGCCCCAGGACACACCTGGCCCCCATGACCCCAGCGGCCCGGTCCCCCATGCTCCACACCAAGCCAGGCCCTCAGCCAGCCCACCTTGTAATGGAAGCCCTTTCTCTTGAGCTCTTCCAGGAACTGCTGCTGCTGCTGGGCCTGCCTGCTATTTCTCTGGGTGCGGTGGTCAGCCACAAGGACGTAATCCCACTGCTCAGGGGCCTCGGTCTGGAGGAAGGAGGTGTGGGGCTGAGGCTGGCACAGGGAACAGGCCAAGGGTGGGACCTAGTCTGGGAGGGGCCCAGGTAGAGGCTCACCTCACCAGTGTTGATCTCCATCAGTGGGAAGCTGTCCCCTTCAGTCCCCGCCAGGATCTGGCAGCTCTCCTCACCCTGGGGGCAGAGGGTAGACGGAAGGATGGGGCTCGTTCCTGCAGCAGAACACCTCCCAGGCCAGGTACTCCAGCACCGAGGGGGCAAACACAAAGCTTGGGGGCAGGACCACAACTGAACAAGGAGGTAGCCCCAGGTGGGGCTCAGTGCTAGGATCACGATGAGCAAGCAGGGCGATGGGTGGGGAGGCACTAGGTGACTCCAGCAAAGGTCTGTTTAGAAATATCAGCAAAGAGCTCTGAGATCCTTCAGGAAAGACAAGCAGCAAATAGAAGAGCGGGAACTGGAGGTCCGCTGGCCAGAGGCATCACCTTCTGCCCTTTTGGTCACAGGCATTTTAATGGCCTGACAGCATCGAAGTCAACAGATTCCCTGTCATGCATGAATTGGGGAAACAATATTGAACATTCTAGGCCATCCAGCCCGGCCCAGCCAGCCCTGAACACAAGGAAGAGGATGCTCACAGTAGCTTATTTCATATAAAATTTGTGCAAATAATCCAAATTCCCAGCAGCATGTGGATGGACGAAGACACCGTGCCGCCCCGCACAGTGGAAGACCACACAGCAGGAAGGAGGCTGGGCTGCCGCCACACGGGCCCTGGGGACCAACGTCACATGGTTCTGAGTTTAGTAACAGTAAGTCCAGTGAGACTCCTGCAGGAGTAAGTGCTGTAGGCACATCTGGGAGAGACAGATGGATGCTAAACTCAGGGGGCAGAGCCTTAAGGAGGAACCGGCTGTGGACACAGCTTCCAAGCCTCTCCCGACTATCTGTCGGTATCATGGCAGCATTAATGGATGTCACGAGTTCTCTCTTCCTCCCCCCAGACCCTCCCTTGGGGACTTAATGACTAATGAAGAAAGTGTGGGAAGGGGAAAGAGAGAACCCCAGCAGATGGCCCCACCCCAGGTGATGAAGGTCTAGGGCCCAGTGATATAATTTAGCTGTTAGGGCCCCCCCCGCCACCGTGCCAACAGGATGTGATGGGTAATCTGTACCCCTCCCTAAAACACACAGTCCTGTCTCAGCCTGAGAAAACATCAGACTCAAGAGTCAGATGGCCAAGGACAAGGAGGGACAGAGGAACCGTCACAGACGGGAGGGGGCCAAGGAGACGCGAAGTTAAATGCCTCAAGCGGGATCCTGCACAGACCCGGGCACAGGGAAAGGACACAAGGGGAAGAGCTGGTGACGCCCGAGTCCATGCGGCCATGTGGGGCTCTTCGTTTTGACCAGAGCCCCAGGCGATAGGACCGTGGCATCAGGGGAAGCGGGGCAGAGGGCATAGGGCTAAAACTGCACAAGTGGGGACGGGGGGGGGGGAGCTCAGGCTTCACCCACTCCTGGCGGGCAGATAGCAGGCTGCGAGGCTGACCCAGAGTGCCCAGGGCCTCGTCGTGGGCCCCAGAGCTGGGGGGTGGGGGCGCAGGAGGTGGGGGACAGGGCAGTCAGGTCACAGTGGGGGAGCTCCAGGCTGAAGTGGAGGAGACACCGGCTTTGGAGCCCAGAGCCTGGGTTACCAACACTGTGTGCCCTCAGGCAAGACTGCCCACCTTTTTCTGCCTGGCTGCAGGAAGCACCCTGCAGCCCCAGAGCCGCGCTGGGCATGCTGTGTGCGCCAGGGAGAGCGTCCCCAGCTCGCCTCCCAGCGGGCAGCTCTCTCAGGAGGCACAGGGCTCCTGCAACGTCCCAGGGATCAGGGTGCGGGCGGCACACTAGGGGGCGGGTCCATCAGAGCACCCCACCTCATGCCTACTGGGCTGGCAAGTTCAGCACTGCCCACCCCACTGTGGGCACTGGGCTCTTGCCATGGCCTCCTGCCAGCCCACCACCCCTACCGCCCCAGGGTGACCCCAGCCCTTCTCCCGGCTTAGGAGCTCAGTGCAGCCCATGGCTGTGTGCTGCAGCATCACACCCTCCTCTCCAACCTGCCCACCACCAGGCCTCCGCCCCTGCTGGCACCCCCACCCACTCCCCCTTCCCTCTACAACCACATTCCGCCAAGCTCAAGGCCTGCCTCCCTCGCAAAGCCGCACTGGACCGCTCCGGCCTGTCTGCCCTGGAGGGCAGCCAGGTAGAATGCAGGCTGCCCCATCACATTTGAATTTGAGATAAACAGCAGATACCTTCTAGTATAAGCATGTCCCAATTACTGCATGGGACTCACTTATACTAAAAAAGAAATGTTTAGGGCGCCTGGGTGGCTCAGTTGGTTGGGCGACTGCCTTCGGCTCAGGTCATGATCCTGGAGTCCCGGGATCGAGTCCCGCATCGGGTTCCCTGCTCGGCGGGGAGTCTGCTTCTCCCTCTGACCCTCCCGACCCTCCCCCCTCTCATGTGCTCTCTCTCTCTCTCAAATAAATAAATAAAAATCTTTAAAAAAAAAAAAAAGAAATGTTTAATGTAAAATTCAATTTAACTGGGTATCTGCTTTTTATTTGCTTCAAAACCTGCAACCCCAGTCCAACTCCCCAACCACACCCATGGACACCAGAACTACTGGCCCCAGGATGGGACCTGGGTCTGCCCCACTCTCCTCTGTCCCAATCACAGAAGCCAGAAAATGGCATCACGTGCAACCACAGAACGGCAGGCTCTGAGGCATCAGGTGCCAGGGTCTCCTGAAGACTGGGCTAATACAGACAGCGCCTCGGGTCCCAAAGCCCCTAGCACTCAGGTGTGGTTTGTGGTATTTAAAACTTCTGTCCCATCTCGGGCCAGAAGAGAAACCTGCAGTTCACAGGTTTGCAGGACAGGGAGAGCCCCTGGGCTGAGGTGCCTCTGTCTCAGGGAAGAGAGTGAAGTCTCAACGGCATGGGAACAGGGGCATTCAGGTCACCAGCATCTGGTTCTGTGACTTGCCCACCATAGGGCTCAGTAAGTGTTGTGCTGGAGGAATTGGTGAGTGCAACTGACCCCTGCGTTGGCAGGAAAGACCTCACGTGTTTGACTTCGGACCCTGGAGGAGACTCTCCCTGTCTACCCCTCCCCCAACCCCTAACTGAGCTCCTCTGGCAGAGACTGAAGAACAGGCAGGACCACCAGGGGTGAGAGATGGGTCCCCAGGGTGTGGAGGAATGACATAGGGAAGGCAGACTGGACAGAACACTGGGATCCAGGCAGGAGGAGGGAGCCTGGGAAGAAGGGACTCTCCCAGAGGGACCCTCAAAGGTCCGGCAGTGGGGGTAGGCAGGCCCTTACCGGGTCACAGAAATGAGGCTGCTGGACCTGGTGAGGTCCTGACTCAGACGACCCCTTTCCCCACCAGAGACATTGCACAGCTTTGGGACAGTTACCCAGAGCCTCTCTGGGTAACACAGGTTTGGAAGCTGGTTCGACTTGACCTCCTCTACGGGCTGGCATGTGATCCTGATGCCACATAAGGTATCTGATGGGCACTGACCGTGGATCCTGGCCACCAGACAGAGGGACCCCCAGGGCAAAGTTACATGTACACCTGGTCAGCACCTGGTCAGCCCTCGGCAATGGGCAGGCAGCCACAGGGGCAGGCAGGTCAGAGTCCCCCCCCCCTCCAGCTCTAGTCCAGCCGCCCCCTCCCCACAGCCAGACCGGGACCGGGTTCTGAGAATCTGCCTCCCATGTACTCTGGGCTCACCATCCCCAAGGTCACTTGCTGCATGCAAGTCCCTCTGTGGGCCATGGCCACAGCCACAGCCTCCAGGATCAGGCTGTCCACCAGTCCATCTGTCCTCCAGGGTGTGAGGCCTTCACAGATGGGGACTGGGCTCACATGAAGTCGTCCCCACCTCCAGCCAAGCAGACTGCTCGGTGTTGCCCGAAGCAGGGTGCCTGGGGCCCCTGTGCCTCCATCTCTCAGGCTCCATCTCCAGGACCTCCAGTGTCCATCAGCCTCCCAGGCTCCCAGGGCAGGTACAGGGACTGTCCTGACACACTTAGCCTTGGAGATCCCAGGCGAGCTCCTGCACAGACGAGGGGTGCAGGCTGGGAGATCACTATTGCTCTCCCCCTAGCCCTTCCAGTGTCCACCCCCTGCAGGCCAAGCACCTAGTGGGCCAGAGCCCAGGCTTCACACAGGCCAGAGTCCCAGGGGGCTCATCCACTGGTTCCAAAGGAGGGGACTTCTGGAGACACTGCCGGTCCCAGGAGACGCTCCCTCCCCTACAGCACAGAACATGAAGGGTCAGGGCTGGGGGAGTCCTGGCCCTGTCCATCCCTTCCCAGTTTGGCCTCCAGGTCCCCAGTGGGGCTGAGGACACTGCTGTGCAGACGTGACTGTCAGCCAGCTCCCAATCAGGTGGGCTACATGGACACACACGTAGCAAAAGGAACGTATTCAGGCCTCCCCTCACTATCCATGGCACATCTCACCCCGAGGTCACAACATACCCTCTGACTGGGTCCATGAGCACACTGTAGTTTCATCATCCAGCAAAGGGACCCTCCTGCCCCCACCAAAGTGTGCAAACACAGAAAAGCCCACCCTTGCTCACTCAGCCCAGACGCCCGGAGTCCACCCTCCCTGAGCAAATCTCCCCTGCACCTGGCTCTGCTTCTTGGACTTCTGAAGCCGGTCATCTGCTCCTCCCTCCTGTCTGCCCCTCCTTGCCTCCATCCCCCCTCCATCCCTCCACCTCTTCAGCTATCCATCTGTCTTCTGTCAGTTCATCGTTGCATGTGTCCATCCGTCCATCCATCCCCAGACCCTCACTGATGATGCAGCCTGCTCTGTGTGCAGCCCTCATAGGCAGCGTGTGGTGTAAGTAGACACAGGGGCCTGGAGAGGCAGGTGGCTGCTTGGCAGGGGAGGTAGCCTGGAGCTTGAGGTTGGCAGGAGGCCATAAAGTGGGGGCAGCATTCCTGGGAGAGGAAAATATGTATGGACAGGCCCTGAGAGGCAGCATGCAATCAGTGTCCAGGGACTTGGTACTCAGGACCTCCCAGAGACTCAGGACCCAGCACCTCCAAGGACTTGGTAGTTAGTACTCCCAGGGACTCAGAACTCAGCATTTGAGCTTGGCAGAGGCATAAAGAGCTAGAAGGGAGCTGCCAGGAGGTGAGGCTGGGGGTTGGCAGAAGCCGGATCATGGAGGCTGCTCAGGCAGCTGGGGGCCATGGGGAGCCGTGGAAGGGACTGGAGCGGGGAAGAGCATGCTCAGATCCAGCTAGGGGCTGGGGCCACCAGGTGCCCCTGCATATGTCCCTTTCAAAGCATTGAGTCCTTTGCCTCAGCCAAACCAGGTGCTACCCCCCCAGGCAGCCCCAAGTCTCCCCTTTACCCCAGCTTGGGACTGGCATGGAAGGAAGGGGCTGACAGGGCTAAGGCTGAGGTGTGCCCCTACGCTAGCCTGAGCAGCCAGGTGCCAGAGCTGGCTCCGGAAGGGCTGAGGAGGCCCTGGGCAAAGGTGGAGTGAGAGGCCACCTGCTTGGCCCACACTTGGGAGGGACTCAGGGAGGCTGAGTGGGAGGCTGGTTTCGCTCTCCACCACGGCACGGGTCTCCTCCCTGGGCCACCCAGGCACTGGCCCCAGCCTGGATGACTTCTTCCCTGACAGAGGGGAGAAAGGAAGTCTTCCCAGGATGTTTTCCTGCCCACCTCACTGGGACTCCATAGCCTCCTGCTCTGTCCCCCCAGATCAGAATCCAACAGCACCCAGTCAGCCCCCAACCTCTGCCTGGGGTAGGAGTCCCAGGGAGCAGAGGGCTCAGCCAGCCACCCTCGGCCTCCCCTGGCCTCCCCAACCTCAGGTCAGCCCATCCTGGAGGCCAGAGCCCCCTTTCCCTTTGCAGGGCAGAGCTGCAAGTTCTGTGGATGGACATGCTCTCCTCATCTAAGTCTCACACAGGCTCTAAGGGCCTGGCCTGGGGTCCCCAGTATCCCTGGCTGGGCAGGAGGAAAGCTGCCCTCTGTCTTGCTCCAACCCCCAGCCAGCCCAGGGACTCTGTCTGAGCTCTGGCCACCCTCACCTCAGCCTTGAGGGCTGCAGGGAACCCCCACAGGTACTTTCCAGGTGAAGCTGGCAGGGCTTCACAGGCGTGGAGCCTCCTGGGGGGGGGCGTGTCCTGGCCACAGGTGTGGACCCCTGCACAGCCGACTCACCTGCATGCTGGCCCCGGAGTCTGGCTGGGGGCTGGCAGGACTGGAGTGTGGCAGTGAGGCTCACAGGGCGGGGCGAGTCCTACCTGACTTCCGCTTGGGACTCACCACTCCCTCCTTCCTCTCTCCCGCCTCCCTCCTCCTCCTCTTCCTCCACCTCCTGCTCCCCTGCGATCCTTCTGCATCCACGCCCCAGGCTGGAAGGAACACCCATCCCCTGTTCCCAGGGCTCTCTGACACCTTCCTGGGGTGATGGAGCAGGGGGGACCCCTGCCCACACCTGGGGGCATCGCCCTCACCTGCAGGAGGGGTTCCCCTGTAAGATGGAGGTAGATTGGCATCTCCCTCCTAGGGGGAAGCAGAATGGGTGGGGCACATGAGCACTCCCCAACATCCCTGGCTCCCTGCTCACCTTCACTCTTCCAGACCCCAGGACACGCTTTCCCCAGGGCCCCTCCAGAGCATCCAGCCCTTGACTCCCACCCCCGGAGTCCAGTGTTGATTCCCTTAGAGGAGAAACTGGGGCAGGGAGGATTGGGGATGAGACAGACCCCAAGAAGAAACTCTCACCCTGAGCCCCTGCTCTGTGGACCCCATCTGGGGGAGGAGAGAGCTGGCCCTGGGCTGCATGGATCCTGCGTTCTAGGCAACAGCTGGGGAAGGCTCTGGGCCACCAGAATGCAGAATGCCCCCAACAGTGATTTGGGGTACCCAGGCTCTGGAAGCTGCTCTGAAGCTGAGGACACAGGACAGAAGCTCAGCAGGACAAGGCACATGGAAACATGGAACAGTATGAGGGGGCACCCCTGATGTCATGGGGGGCAGGGAGCATCATGCAGCCCATGCAAGCCTGTGGTTCAGACCCAGCATTGACATATATTTGTTCTGGGATAATATGGCCCAACCCCACCCACATTTCTGCCTGGGGGACCCCATGGCAGGCTGTGACAACAGCAGGGACCAAGACTGAACTATGAGGTGGCAGACAAGAGAGGGACCAACAAAGACCTGTGGGACTCTGATGGAGCAAATCTGGACAAATACATGAAGATTGGTGTCATGGAAAACCCAGTGGTAGTGGCTTCAACAAGTCTCGCGCTCTCTCTCTCTCTCTCTCTCTCTATATATATATAGCAACATATACGTTGCTTTTTCCCATAAATGAAATCTGGGGTGGGCCAGTCCAGGACTAGTATTAACTTGCCTTGTTGCTCCGTCACCTTAAACACTTGGTCCCACCACATGGTTCAAAACGGCTGCTCAACATTCCAACATTCCAGGCCATCACAGCCACATCCAAGCCAGCAGAGAGAGGAAGGAGGAGGTGGGCTCCACCTGGCACATGGTCACATGGCCACACCTTCTTGCATGGAAGCCTGGGAAGTATGATCGATCACTTTTCCTAAGGAAGAAGGTAGAAGGATGCTAGGGTCACCCAGCCGTCTGCACAGGCCAAAGGGCCTCAGATGCCCTATTCGTGTTCAGGAAACAATCAGCAAGGGCTTTTGAGCATGAGCAATGCGAACTCAAGGTCTAGGTTGCCAGCCAGCTCCTGGCCTCTCTGTCTCCTCCTGGTCCCCAACCACACCTGCTCTGGATGTCTGCATCTACATTTGCACTGTGTTAAAACCGCCCACTAATGGGTTTCCCCTGACACAGGCCCCGCTGCAGGTCTCGACAAAGCTGTGGGGTCTCCGTGTCTCTACTTCGCATCCCGTTTGTATTGCCACAGAGACACTGCTTCTCATTCCCACCTTCCAAGGGCCCGAAGGAAGTCAAGTTACATCCAGATCCTTGCTGCTCCAGAGCCGGCACCGTGGCCCCTTGGGGCAAAGACCGCAACTCCAGCCTGGCTGGGGGAGCACTGGCCTGGCCCCACGGGAGAAGGTGCCCTACTCTTAATGCAGGGTAGAAAATAAGGACAGACCCTATGCAGCCCCATCGGAGAGAAAACAGGGACAGCCCTTTGGGAAAGCAATTCAGCAAAAAGAATGAGAAGGCTTAAAACTGTTTATGACTTGGTCCTAACTATCCTAAGGAAAAAAATAATGCAAATGCGTATAAATATGTCCTTTGAGGCAAAAATTAAAAGCCACTTAGATGCTCAACAATAGGGAAATGTCTGAGCAAACACGGTATATCCATATGCTGATTGAGCAGCCATACAATATTATGCTTTCCAAGAGTGATGAGAGTATAGGAAAACGCTTATGTTATACTGCTAAGTGAAGAAACACAGATTGCAAACATGTATACATTTTGTTGTCTCAACTAAGTTAAAATGTATTAAAATACTGAAGATTGGATTTAATATTTATGCTCGTATCTGCTTAATGATGTGAGCTGTGGATGGTGAGATTATGCTTTTCTTCCCTCAGTTTGCTTTCTTCGAATTTTCTACAACACACACATCACTTTTATGAACCTAATTATTAAATTTATTTTATGATGATACTAAAATCTACTATTATGGACTTAATTTCCCCAGGCTCAGCCTTCCTCTTGGCCTTGGTCTTGAATGCATCGTCTGAAAAAGCCGCCGTACAGTGGATCAGCCCTTTGCAGGCAGTGTGGCCACCCCGGCTGCTGGCAGAGCTGACCCTGCCCTGTCTTGGGGAGACAACGGGGCCTGCATGGGCCTCCTGCTCTTCCCCTGTGGATCCTGGACCCAGATCCCTTTTCCTTCCTCCTCCGAGCTCCAGAGCACCCTGCCCACCTGTCGTCCTCCCTCTGAGGGCAAAGTGGAGGCAGCCGCCCATTCCTGCTGTCTCCAAGGCTGCCTCAGAGTCCTTCTAACTGGGGGGCTGGTGGCCACCCTGTGGAGGAGGTCAGGGTGACAAAGCCACCAGGAGTGCCCCAGGTGAAATCCTGCAAGCAGGCGAAGCAGGAACAAGTATCCTTGTCCTCACCTTGGGAATCTGTCCTCCCTACCCCAATGGCCTGGGTGTGATGCAGTTTTGGAATGTTGTTGTTGGTGGGGTCTAGAGCCAACGGCCAAGACGTCTTACTAAAGCGCAGGGACAGGCCCGTGGACAGGAGGAGCTACTGCCCCTGCTGCCCTGGGATTATGCAGAGCAAGTGATTCTCTGTCTTGGGGTTGGGAGAAGTAAAGAGGAAGGAAGTTCCCAAAGGACTTTGGTTTGTTAAAGAAAACTCGAGACCTCGGAGGAATGTTATAATCTGCCTGTCTCAGGTATATGTCAATGGACTGCAGGTTACAAGGACACTTAATTTTATCTACATTTCCTTCTGTCTTTGTTTCCCGTATCAGGTGTGGCCCAAAGACACTCAAAGTCTCACTGAGGATACTTCTTAGAGGCTCACAGCCAGGTCAGCCTCCCATGTTCTCTCTGGGCTGGTCCCAGATGCTCCCAGCCCTTTCTGGCCTCTCTGGCTGACAGCCCGCCTAGGGTGGCAGACCTCCTTGTGCTCAGGCCCCTGCAGGGCAGATTCTTTCCCAGGCTGGGCCTCTGCTCCTGGGGTTTGCCAGAGGCTGGTCCTTGCCTGTCATACCAGGGTTTCAGGGTGGGGACCCCAGCCCCTGATGTCCTCACCCCAGGGACAATTCTGTCTCCCAAATGCTGCCCCCCAACACCTCTGGGCCTTAAATGTTTTCTGTCTTAAGGAGCAGAGAGCCACTCCCACCTGAGCTGACAGCACAGCGGCCCCCAAACCCTCCACCAGCCCTGGGAAAAAAACTGCAGGTGGCAGAGTTCTCCGGAATCCACTCACCTTGACAAACTTAGCAGCAGAAACAACTGTTGTTGTTCCTTTAGAAACCCACAGCTTTCTCTCCCTTCCCTGCAAGGACATTTTAAGAAAGCACGGCTGTTAGTATTTTCACTGTTTACCACCAGGAGTGTGAGTCCTGCAGGCTAGGGAAACCTTGGGGTCTGAGGCTAAGACACACCCATGGAAGCTTCAACCCAGATCTTCGGCTCTCGGGTGTGCTTACTATTCCTGAGGAAGGCCAGAACGGGCCGCCTTTACAGCCCCTAGAGCCCTGGGGCCTCAGGCAATCACCTCTGTGGCTGAGGAAGGGGTCAGAGCCTCTGCACCCTTCCCCAGGAAGGGCAAGTCCCAGGCACCAGGTCAGGGACCATGTCCCCAAGTCCTGTGGCGTACCGAGCTGTGCCACGCGTGTCTGAAGGGAGCGGTTGAGCAAGGCTGCAGCTGGAGTGAAGGGCAGTGGTCGAGACAGGGGCCTGGTGGAGGTGAGACCATATCAGGCCCCAAGTGCAAAGCTGCAGGTGGAATGCTCCTTGCAGAGTATTGGGGGGGGGGGGTCAGGGGGGAAGCTCTAGGTTCCAGGGGGGAAGAAGGAGCGGGGGCAGGGGCGGGGCGGGGGGGAATGTCACCAACCATTCTGTGCCTCACTGTCTTAGTCTCTCAGCCAGAGATTAAAAATAGAACCCAAGGGGGTGTGAAGGTCACAATAGTTAGCATTTGTAAAGCATTGGGAACTCTCACTGGCATGTGGCCAGAGCTTGGTGGCAATTGTTAACTAACATGTGGTCTGCGCACAGGGCAGAGGGCACCCGATGGGGATCCGGCCCAGCCCATGCCCAGTTCCACTCTGGCCCCACCCATAATGGGCCCTATCCCAGCTCTACCCTCCTCCCCCTCCCTCCTCCACACTCCCAGGACAGGCTCATGGGATCTGGCCTGCCCCTGGCCAGCCCTGTCCTGTCCAGCTTCTGTGCCCTGGAGAGGCGGTGGCCCTCTCCGTGCAGGAAGGGGGTGGCCCTCGGCACAGTTTAGGAGAAACACCCATACCCAGGAAGCAACAGTGGCAGGGTGGCACTGGGAATTTGAGTGCCACCGACTGGGGTGGAGAAGAGAGGTCCTGAAGCATGGCTCTGGGCCCCCAGGGCAAGATGAGGAACTGGCCTATGGGGTGCTTGCTGGAAAGAAGGGGTGGGCAGGAGCTGGCCTGGGCTAGGCACTGGGGTCCAGCATTACTTCCCTGGACAAAGCAAGTCCCAATGTGTCAGCCAGTGCAGTGGGGACCACGGTTTTAGCTCACCCACAATGCAGCCAGGTGGCCCTGACCTCATCATGCCTCCCTGTGGCCTTCAGGATGGAGACTAAGGTGCAGCCCTGGCCGTGCTCTCCTGCCTCATTTATCCTCACTTGCCCACCCACTTGACGGGTGGCCACAGTGAACTTGGCAGCCCAGGCCCACGTGGGTGGGGTCAGGGCCTGGGGTGTGGAGTGGCCCCAGGGCTGGGCAGCAGCCAGGCCCTGGAAGGCTGGTTAACCTTAAAAATAAAACTGTCAGCTATTTCACCAGCAAAATGAGTTTATTTGGGCCGAGCAGAGAATTATAATCTGGGACAAACAAGCTACAGCAAAACCATAGGGAAGTCCCCAGAACAAAGGAGAGCAAAACTCTTAGAGAGGAAGGTGGTGGTTAGGGGGCTGTTGTAAACGAGAAGTCCACGGGAGCAAACTGGGAGCTGCATGTGTGGTGGCTCCTCATTGGCTGGGCAACTGCCTGGCTCGAGGAAATCTTGTCTCCTCCTGCTGGGGCTGTGAAGTAGTATCCACCTGCAAGGTGTGTCTCTTTCTGTTGGCTCTGCAGTTGACAGCTAGGGCTGGGCATGAGCACTCTGCCTGCTGACCTCCTGACTCCATTCTACACCAGGTCTCCTTTTTTTTTTTTTTTTTAATTAACATATAATGTATTATTTGTTTCAGAGGTACAGGTCTGTGACCCATCAGTCTTACACAATTCACGGCACTCACCATAGCACATACCCTCCCCAATGTCCATCACCCAGCCACCCCATCCCTCCCACCCCCCACCACTCCAGCAACCCTCAGTTTGTTTCCTGAGATTAAGAGTCTCTTATAGTTTGTCTCCCTCTCTGGTTTCTTCTTCTGTTTTTTTCCTCTCTTCCCCTAAGATCTTCTGCCTTGTTTCTCAAATTCCACATATGAGTGAGATCATATGATAATTGTCTTTCTCTGATTGACTTATTTCACTTAGCATAATACCCTCTAGTTCCATCCACATCGTTGCAGATGGCAAGATTTCATTTTTTGATGGCTGAGTAATATTACATTGTATATATATACCGCATCTTCTGTATCTACTCATTTGTCCATGGACATCTAGGCTCTTTCCACAGTTTGGCTATTCTGGACATTGCTGCTATAAACATTGGGGTGCACGTGCCCCTTCGGATCACTACATTTGTATCTTTGGGGTAAATACCCAGTAGTGCAATTGCTGGGTCGTAGGGTAGCTCTATTTTCAACTTTTTGAGGAACCTTACACGAGGTCTCCTTTATTCCGTTCCACAAGCCAGAGAGCACACCTCCTGCGGCCAGCATTTCCTGGCACATTTATTGGTGCCTGGCCTCTTGGGAGATTCGACATAGTGATCAGGGACTGACCCATGCTTGGTGGGTTGGCCTGGCAGGGAGAGCCAGGTAAATATATTTCTATTTAAATATACATAGTGAAACAGAATAAAGGAAACCTCACCAACACGCAGTGGAGGCCAGCAGGGGGAGCTCTCCCGCCCACCACTCCCTCCTCCCAGCCCTCTGCATTCCAAGCGGGAAGAACCCCAGGGTGCACTGCGCCCACGGAGGAAGGAGGGGGTCCTCCCATCCGGACAGCCCAGCCAATAAGAGCAGAGCCCAGCCAATGAGAGCACAGATCAGCCAATGAGAGCTAGTCAGAGCTCAGCCAATAAGAGCTAGTCGCAGCCCAGCCACTGAGAGCACAGCCCAGCCAACGAGAGCAGAGCCCAGCCAATGAGACCACAGCTGAGAGCCAGTCACAGCTCAGCCAATGAGATCAGACCCCAGCCCATGAGAGCTAGTCATAGCTCAGCCAATGAGAGCTAGTCACAGCCCCGCCGTTGAGAGCACAGCCCAGCCAATGAGAGCCAGTCACAGCTCAGCCAATTAGAGCAGATCCCAGCCAATGAGAGCTAGTCAGAGCCCAGCCAATGAGAAGCTCCCAGTTCACTCCCGCGGACTTCTAGTTTACGACAGCCCTCCCAACTCCCTCCCTTGCTCTATAAAAGAGCATTTCTCTCCTCCGTCCTAGGGAATTGTCTATGGTTTTGTCATAGCTTGCTTCTCCCAAATTGCGTTTTTCTGCTATTTCTGAATAAGCCCATTTCGCTGGTAAAATAACTGGCAGTTTTATTTTTAAGGAAAACATCACTGGTGTCAGAAGGGGATGCAGGGGGCTACCTTCAGAGACTTTGAGGCTGGTGAGCAAACCAACAGGCGCCAGTAACCACAGACCCAGTCGGGCTTGCAGCTTTCTCTCCGACCCTGGGGCTTGAGGGTAAGTTTTCTCTGGGACTTGAGCTTCACTCTCTGTGTTTTCAGCTCTCCAGGCTTTATTCAAGACCTTTTTAAGGCTTTGTCCTTTCTCAGAGTACTCGTTTGGCCTTTGGTCTGACTCCTCTCTAGAGCCAGGCTGTTCCTACTGGAACTGTGCTGTTTGGAAATTTTTTTCTTCCCTCTAGAGAAAAGCCTCTGGGAAATGGGATCCTAGTGATCAAAATGCTTTGAGGACACCCCTGCCCCTACCCTCCCACATTTCTGGGACCCCAGCCTGTTCTATGTGTCAAAACTGTGGTCCCTCCTCATGTGCACTCTTAACTAAATGGACTGACTCAACCGAAAGTAATTTACAACTTCAATGGCCATTATGGGGAACTTTCCATCTCCCAAAATTTACTTTTCTCACAACTCAATCGGACAACCATGGCTCTAAAATTGTCAAAACTGAATTGGATGCTTATTTTAATTGGTACCTTGAGGCTTCCAAACATTTTTAGGATTCAAAGGTTGTTCGCCTCTTTGGTTCATTTGTTAATTTAGAAATAGTATTTTGCAAAGAGGCAAACAACTGAAGGAAGTCAACGCAGCTTCTGAGTCTTGCCCTCCCCATCTCCTTTGTCTCCAGACAGGTGGGGCGACCTTGTGCACAGGCCCGCCTCTGGTGCCATTTCCCTCTTCCCTCAGCACTGTCCCCACTTCCCCTATACCCACCACTCATTCTAACCCTTTCGCCGAGCTTCCCTTTACCTCCAAACTTCTCCCCACCCACCTTCTCCTGAACCTATTAATAGCTACCCCTCTAAAGATAACTCTGCTGGGGGTCCAAATGAACGTCAAATTGCTTATGTTGCCTGGACTAAGGCTGAATTTCGAGCCATAGTGAAAGAGTTTCCTAAAGTGACTGAGGACCCCATAAATTTGCTGAAGAATGTAACACAGTTATTCAAACTTACTCATCTGATTTCTGAGATTTATATCAATTGGTCCCCATGCTTGTTGGTGAGGGTCAGGCCAAAAGCTGGATAAAACCAGCCCAATGGGAGCATCCTGAAAGGGGTTTAGAGAAACAGATGCCTAAGTTTTGGCAAGGTGCTAGAACACTCTCTGGAAATCTCCACCAAACGATTACAGTACCCTTTCCTAAGCCTGCTGATTGGAACAAAATTCAGGCTTGCGTAGAGAAGCCTGATGAACCTGTTCATGAGTATCACAATCGACTCCACATTGTCTTCAAAGGCAATTCTGGTCTTCCTGTAGATGCTGAATCCAACCTGGTAGCATTTATGTCCATCTTAATATTAACAGGCTGAACTGGGATTGTTCTCTCTCAGTTAAAAGGAGCAAGATAGAACGGGAAACTATGTCCACTCTGGATTTAGTTAATTTGGCAAACCAGCTCGTTGGCATCCTAGACGAGTCACCTAAAAGGAAGACCATACCACTCTCAGTTTTCAACTCCAGCAAATATAGGCCCCTAAACAACCAGCCTCCCATCCCCCTTGTTTCTGCTGCTATTACAAAGAGCCAGGGCGCTGGGAAAGGATCAGAGCACTCCAGCCAGCCTTTCCCAGTGTCCTCCTAATTCCTATTGATGGGGCTCCAATCCTTCCCCTTAATCAGCTGAGAAACCATTCTCCAGATTGGGAGTGAATCTCTCTCTGTCCTTATTGACCCAGGAGCTACACTCTCGGTGCCCAACCCCACTGCTATAAAACAGCTTCTGCCTTGAAGTGCTGAGATAGTTCAAACCTCAACAGGTTCCTGTCTCTGAGCCTACTCCCTTTGGTCTAGGCCCTGTGAGGGATACTCTAGTTTTTCGCCTTAGTTCCTCTGCCTCTATTCCTTTATTGGACTGAGATTTCTTAGAAAACTATCATGCCAGAGTCTTTTTTTTCTCCCAAAAGAGGAAATAATTCTAGAATTTGACAATTGTAATCAAAATAGACAACCAGGGGAATTCAATGATTTTTTTTGGTGTCTTTTTTATGCTCCGTCTCTGATGGTATTATAGCTGATTCTGGGGACACTGACCATTTGTCCCTATTAGATCAGCTACCTTCTTCTTTATGGGCAAAATCTTCAGCTGATATTGGCAGAATCCACAGTGCACCCCCTGAAAAGATTGAAATAGAGCCCTCAAAACCTCTTCTCAGAATTAATGAATATCCTATAAATAAGGAAGCCCTTCAAGGCATCAAGCCCATTACAGAGGATTGAGAGGCTCAGGGCCTCATTATCTCCTGCACTAGTCCCTGTAACATCCTTACTCTACCTGTGAGAAAACCCCACAACCAAGGATGGAGGTTTGTCCTGGACCTCCGAGCAGTAAATAGCCTTGTTATCCCTCTACACTGTTGTTCCCCACCCTCACATTCTCCTGACATTAATTTGCACTGAAAGAAAGTTTTTCACTGTAACTGACCTATGAGGTGCATCTTTTAGTATTCTGGTACGTAAGAATAGCCAGCATCCTTTTGCTTTCACTTGGGAAGAATGGCAATGCATCTGGACAGTCATGCCCCAGGGTTTCTGAGTCCTTCTTACTTTTCACAAACCTGAAAAGCTGATTTGGATGATAGAAAGTTTTCTGCAGGCTCTACTTTGTTACGGTACATAGATGATTTCATTCTCTGCTCCCCTTCTCAAATCTCTTCACAGGAAACAGCATCCACCTGTTAAAACTTTCGGCCTTGGGGCGCCTGGGTGGCTCAGTCGTTAAGCGTCTGCCTTCAGCTCAGGTCATGATCCCGGGGTCCTGAGACCGAGCCCCGCATCGGGCTCCCTGCTCGGCGGGAAGCCTGCTTCTCCCTCTCCCACTCCGCCTGCTTGTGTTCCCTCTCTTGCTGTGTCTCTCTCTGTCAAATAAATAAAATCTTTAAAAAAAAAAACAAAAAACTTTCGGCCTTAAAGGGACATGGTCTCCAAAGAAAAATCCTCAGGTTAGATAGTCATGACATTCCATCTCAAAACAAGGACCGCATTTGGATCCAGATGAAAGCCCCCACAGATCACATGTTGACCCTTGTGGCAATTTACGGGAAATTCCTCTAATGCAGGTTTTTCATGGTTTACTGGTGGTTCTCATTTAACAGATGACATTGGTAAATATCATGTTGGGTGTGCTATTACAACTCCTATGTGAAGTCAGGACTCACCTTTCTTTTGGCTACTTCAGCCCAACAGACTATGTTAGATGCCCTTATTCGAGCTGGTACTGCAAACACTGCAAACATTTAAGCCCATGGCTGTCGTGTTTTGGGGGGTAATTCATGATTCTGGAATATTATGGAAACAATGAATGTCCTTACCTCCAATGAGGCTAAAGTTTAAAATGGCTCCTTTGTGCAAAATTTATTAAATGCCATACTTTTGCTAGTGGCTCTGGTTATTTTTAAGGTTCCTGGGCATTCCAGACTCAACTCCCTGGAGGCTGAAGAAAACCACCCCAGTGATATTTCTACCAAAACGAAACAAAACAAAACAAAAAAAACGCTCCTCCCAAGGAGACCAATAGCCAAACCTCTGGTCCAAAGGATGTTCTCCCACATGATAATGTGGAAAAATTGACCAGAAATGCCCACCCATTGATCCCAGAGGGGGGAAAATAAGATTGTAAATCTAATATTTGTTGCTTTGTTAGAGAGAACTTGGGGTGCCTGGGTGGCTCAGTCATTAAGCGTCAGCCTTCGGCTCAGGTCATGGTCCCAGGGTCTTCAGGAAGCCTGCTTCTCCCTCTCCCACTCCCCCTGCTTGTGTTCCCTCTCTCGCTGTGTCTCTGTCAAAAAAAAAAAAAATCTTAAAAAAAAAAAAAAGAGAGAACTCCGGTTTGGACCAAATAAAAATCCAACCCTAGGGCGCCTGGGTGGCTCAGTTGGTTGGGCGACTGCCTTCGGCTCAGGTCATGATCCTGGAGTCCCGGGATCGAGTCCCGCATCGGGCTCCCTGCTCGGTGGGGAGTCTGCTTCTCCCTCTGACCCTCCCCCCTCTCATGTGCTCTCTGTCTCTCTCATTCTCTCTGTCTCAGATAAATAAATAAAATCTTTAAAAAAAAAAAATTTAAAAATCCAACCCTACCAGAAATTCTAAAATTCCCACTACTTACCACTGTACAAGCATTTAACCTACGGGCAAAATGATAGCATTCCTGAACAACACTGGTGGAGAAATATTAATAAGGCCACAAAAAGTGCCTACCTTGCTTGTCCTGCCTGTCTGACATACAATGCACAGAATTTGCATTCACACGAATGGAGCTCAGAGTTTCCCCATCCCATGGAGATAAATATGTTTTAGTCACGGTTTGCATGTTTTCTCTTGTGGACAGACCACTGCTTCTTTTGTGGCTAGAACTCTGTTAGAAAAGATTATCCCTACCTGGGAACCCTTCTCAAACTCACAGTGGCCAGGGAACCCGTTTTACTCGTCAGGTGCTTTGACAGGTCTGTGCTGTTCAGATGGTTTTCCAGCATTTCCATGGTGAGTACCATCCTGAATCCTCAGAGCTTCTCGACTGCACAAACAGCACTGTTAAACTCAACTGGCACAATCTGTGGAGACCCTCCAAATGCCTTGGTCGAAAGAACTTCAGGTCCACTCCCTTGGGAACTCATATCCTCTTCCCCTTCGCAGTAGTCACAGGACGTCCCAGTGCACTTGGCCCCTCCTCCTCTCACCCACAGTCGATAAGGGGAGATAGAGGTCAATGCTGTAAAGGCCTAATTGCTTCTATTAAAAATAACCATGCTCTGGTAGAGCGATCTTTTCACCATGTGCTCCCAGGAGGCAATGAGGGGACAATGACCTTAAGTAATCACATCTTGCAAACCGGAGATTTCGTTTATGGGAAAAGACACCTCCAGAAAGACTCTCTTCAACCTCACTGGAAAGGCCCTTGTCAGGAACTTTGAACCAACCTTCTGCCACCAAACTCCAGGGACGAGACTCTTGGATTCTTGCACTCGTCTGAAGAAAGCACCAAACACTGACTGGCCCTGCGCGCCATCTGGTGACCTGGAGCTCAAGATTTCCTGGGGGGCACCTGGGGGGCTCAGGCGGTGAAGCGTCTGCCTCTGGCTCAGGTCATGATCTCGGGGTCCTGGGATCAAGCCCCATGTTGGGCTCCCTGCTCCGCAGGGAGTCTGCTTGTCCCTCTCCCTCTGCTCCCTGCCCCCCACTGGTGTGCTCTCTTTCAAATAAATGAAATCTTAAAACAAAAATAAAAAGATTTCCTGGCATGGCAGTGGACAACCTCTGACCAGACACTTTCCCAAGGGTGTCCAGACAGGCCTGTGCACCCTTTCTCACTGCTGCTGCTTCTCTCTCATGGAAAGACAATGTCCTTGTCTGCATTTCCCAAACCCCTGAGAAAGAGAAAACCTTTTTTGATTATGGCCTTTTGGAAACAGCCGCACGATCCTGTAACAAACTAATTTTTTCAGTTGTTTTTTCTGAATGGTTAGAAGTTTCAGAATTCACAAGTCTTCTTTCATCTGAACTAGCATCTGGCTCTGGATTCCTATCCCAATTCACGGCCTCTGAATTTGCACCTTACAGGCTGTCTTATTGGATAACATTTGTTTCCAAACAGTTCTTTTGAGATAACAACACTGTTTTAATACATCTTTGAAATTTTGCTATTTTCCCAAAAAGTTCACCAGCTATTGCTTCATGTTCATACCTGCACGGTATCTCCCCAAATGCACCTGAGTAATTCTTTCCATGTTCTCTTGCTGTATTCACTATTTGCTTTCATTGCTGCTACAAGTGGGGACTTCCAGGAGGCACGTGTGACTTCTGGTTTGCCTTTGTGGGAGAACCCTTCTCCCGTAAGTCAGAATAAGTGCCGAGCTAGAGTCCTAGTTTAGCACCATCACACAGTTTGGAATTGCAGTGTTACTTCGGTTTTGTGTGATTAAGTTTTGAAGTTTGTTGCCTGTCAAACTTTTGTAAAAAATGATGTACTCAATACATGATCTCCAATGCTTATGATCCTGGTAAATATGGACTAGAGATAGGAAGTGCCCTGGAGGTCTCCCTCCTGACCTTCCTTGTTACTCAAATGTGTCCTTAAGTGCTTTCCACCTGCTGTGCACTTTCCCTCCAACGTGGAACATGACGACCAGGGAAGATCCTTCCTGGCACCGAGGGACAAAAGCACTAAATACTGAAAACCTGACTCTTGACCAGGATGCTTTCAAAGAATGATCCTGATCAAAAGAGGGAAATGTGAAAATTAATATAAGGAAACCTCGTGTGGACCGGAGTCAGGAGGCCAGCGCCTAGCACTCGCGGTCAACCGCAAAGCCAACAGGTGCATTTACAACGCCCGCAGGCAACAGCCCAGCCAATGAGAAGCTACTATACTTCCAATTCTCAGTCTACTCCACTGGGCTTTTCGTTTATAACAGCCTCCCCCCGCCCCCAAATCTTCCCCTTCCTGTATAAAAAAACTGTCCTCCCCTCTGTTCCCAGGACTTCCCTTTGGTTTTCTTGCGGCTGGTTTGTCCTAGGTTGTTATTCCAGAATAAGCCATTTTGCTTGCAAAATAACTGACAGTTTTATTTTTAGATTGACAATATATACACATACATATATATTAGTGACAGCTTTTTTTGAGGTGTAATTCGCATACCATACAATTCACCCATTTAGAGTGTACAGTTCAGATTTTAGTATATTCACAGATGTACACAACCATCACCACAGTCAATTTTAGAATATTTTCATGATCTGGAAAAGAAACCCAGTACCCTTTAGCAATCACCCCCCTTCCGTGCCCCATTCAGTTTCCCAACCTGTGGTGACCATTAATCTTTCTGTCTCTATGGATTTGCCTCTTCTGTGCATTTCGTGTAAACCGATCATACATATATTTTTTGTGACTGGCTTCTTCCACTGAGCATCATGTTTTCAAAGTTCACCCATGTTATAGCAGGTGTCGGAACTTCATTCTTCTTTTAGGGCCAAATAACTTTCCATTGTATGGATAGACCACATTTTTGTATCCATTCACCAGTAGAGGGACGTTAGGTTGCTTCCCTCTTTGGCTCTTAGGAGGAGTGTTGCGATGAAAACTAGGTCCTGTTCTGTGAGGGCACGTTCTATTTTCTCTGGGGTGTACATCTAGGAGTGGAAGTGCTGGGTCACATGGTAACTCCACACTTAACCCTTTGAGGAGCTGCCACTGTTTTTCAAAGTGGCTCAGGGATAAATTTGGGGGGGGGTCTGATTATATTAACAATTTGAGTTAACCCAAATCCGGGAGTCCACACCATTCTGCCGGTGAAGACCCCGGGAGAGACCAGCCTGCCTGCCGGCGGACCCTGCAGCCTGAGTCCCGAGCTGCGGGCGGCTGCTGGCGGCTCGCACGTGGGGTAGAGGGTGGGGAGGCGCCCCAGAGGGACACGGGCGCGACAGCGCGGAGGGGCTCGGGTTCGGCCGCCTGAACAGGGAAGTCTGGAGCAGCCCCTACCCGCGGCCCCGGGGAGAGGCCACTCCTCCACGCCATCCGGTTCCGGCTTCCTAGCAACCAGGAGGCATCCTTCCCAGCAAGCACTGCTTCTGACCCGCGGCATCGGAGACTACGAGGCCCAGCGTGCCCCGCGGCCCAGGAGCGCGGACTACAAGTCCCACAATGCACAGCCCACCCCTTCCTAACCGCCCCCCGCCCCTGCTCTCCCTAGACCCCGCCGAGGCAGTGCCGCGACCCCTTCCCGGCGCTCCCCGCGCCGTGCGCAGCGCGCCCTCGCGGTGACCCGCAGTGCGTGGGGTCAGGCGCGGGGCGGAGCGGCTGGGCGGGCGCCATGCGGAGGGGCGAGCGCAGAGGCGCCGGGGGGCCGCGGCCGGGGTCCCCTGTGCCCGCGGGCAAGGCTTCGCTGGAGGAGCCGCCGGACGGCGCGGCCCCGGGCCGAGCGAGCGGGCCGGGCGCGGGCCGTCGCAGCACGGAGTCCGAGGTCTACGACGACGGCACCAACACCTTCTTCTGGTGAGGGGCGGGGGTCGGCGGAGGGGCCCCCGGGGTCGTGAGGGGCGTGGACGCATGGTGCTGGGTTGGAGGGGCGCCCGCGAGACCCCGGGACGGCCCCTGCCCAGCCCAGCCGCGGCCGCGGCCGGCCTCTCGCGATGGTCCGGCCCCGCATCTCTGGCCCCTGCCCCCTGTCTCGGGAGGACTAGGCTCTGGAATTCCTGATTTCCCTGTCCAAAATTCACCTGTGCCCGCTGTCCTGTTCCCTTTTTTCTAGCGCTTGCTGCTTGTGTTTATGAAATGGTTTTCCGCACCGCCGAGCACGCAGCAGTGACATTCCGTAGCGCGAACACCTTCCCCGGTGCCGGGAGCTGGGCGGGTGTTTGTCAAATACCGCTCCCGTCTCTTTTCGGTTGCTGCTTGCGGAACCAGCCCTTCGAGCCCTGTACAACTGAGTCCACGCCAAGTCTCGGGGTCAGGCTGCCCCCCAGGCTGCCTGAATGGGTGTCGGGGAGGGAGAGGCCCCCAGGAGCAGCTCCTGCCCTCCCAGAGCCTGTGTGGGAAGACTTCGTGCACTTGCTTTATGCTGAGTTTGGCACTTCTGTATTTGAGGTCCCAGGCGTGGCTCTGACGCCAGAGGGCTCTGCGACCTTGGGGTAGCCCTTCACCTTTCCGAGCCTGTCTTCCCTCCTTGGTAAGAGAGATAAGCCCCATGTACTAGAAAGCATGCTTCATGAGGGTTGGGGTTTGGTTTTTCTTCACTGGATGCTCAGTTCCTGCCCAGTTAAACAGTACAGTGCCAGCATTTGAGACCTGTGGTCGGCCCTGGAGGGACAGGGCGAAGTACATGTGGCCACCAGCTGCGAAGGGAATGCCACCTGGAAGCACCTTTTCAGAGAACCCAACGGTGGGATTGTCATGGAAGATCTGATCAGGGAAGGAGGAGAGCCTGACAGGGGAGTAAATGCCTGTTTCAGGGGAAGGTGCTGCTCCATGGTAGAAACCGTGGAGGAGGTGCGCATGGGGCTGAATGGGTGTCCTGGTTTTTATCAGACTCAGGAGATGTGCAGGGAGGGGGGTCTTCATAGGGGTGCAGCTCTGTATGTGGACGGAATTGGCGTCTTCCCTCTGGGTGCCCGCAGCTGCTGCACAGGGATAGCTACCAGCCCTGCCTTGGGGACATAATGCATTCAGGTGGCCGTGGAGCCAGTGGGGGGGAGAGAGGGACAGCATGCCTTGTCAAGGGACTTGTGGCCCCTGAGTGCCTGGAGCACTCTTGGACCCTGCTAGACCTGCCACATGCAGATCAAGCCTCTCCCCCAGCATGCCCCTTCAGACTGCAGGAGGGAGGATACCATCCTGAAATGTGGTTGCTGTGCTTGTTTCCTGTTTCCTATTCATTCACATATTTTGGGGGCCCCACCTGGGTGCCAGGTACTGTTCTGCGGATTTCAGCAGAGAACTAAACAAGAAGCTTGGATTCTGGCATAAGCCTGGAGCTTCAGAAGGCATGAAATGTCCTGCGGAAGGGATGCTGAGGGTTGCAGCACTAGCAGAAGCCAGGGAGTATACATCTCACCAGTGCAGTGAAAGGCGTGTGCTGATTGCTTTGGAAGCACAGACTAGCACCCACCCCTCTCGGGTCCTGCTCAGGGAGGTGCTTGCTCAGTTGCGAGTTGGACACACAGATGCCGGCTGTGGCTGAGCTTACCTATGAGGAGGACTGGTGGGGACCAGGAAGGCTGTTCAGGAGGGATTGTGACGGGGCTGGCAGGTTTCAGGTACCTGCCTGGTGGGTCTCCTGGTGGATGGCTCATGCCTCCCCACCACAGGTGTGGCGTGTGCTGTGCCCTGACGCTGGTTGGTGATACGGTCTGTGGTCTCTGCAGGTTCCTGCTGCATCCCAGGTCTCTCCCTCACTTGTGTAGGGGAAGGAGCTTCACATTTCCTCAAGGCAGGTAACCAGATGCCTGCTTAGTGAGAACTGCCTACCTGCAGAGCTTAGCCACTTGCCTCCTTCTGAATCTCTTCTCACTGACTTGCTGTGTTAGGGTTTAAAAAACTTTTATTTTGTGTTTAGAGAATTTTAATAATGAATGTTATTTAAAAATTCCTATAAAGACTAAAAGTATATATTTGTGGAAATTATTTTGTGTTCCAGAATTACTCAAAGGAACTTTTGTACGATTCAAAACCTTATTTTTAGGGTTTTCACAAAAGGTGCCCCATGCTGGTGGTTATGCTGGGCCATGTAGGACTCTGAGTGTCCTTGTTATCACTTGTCAGCCACAGGGTATGTAATTAGGGTTCAGGGTTTGCCTGTGCCTTGGAGCTTGAAGCTGGGCTCCCAGAAACCAGACCCAAGGGAGGGGGTGTGAGGCCTACTGGGGTCTGCAGTGGCAAGAACACCACCTCTTCTACCAGTTGTGGTCTCCAATGTGGGACATCGGGCGCAGTGTAGAACCATAGACTCAGAGGAATGGCACAAAGATGTGTTAACTCTCGTTTTCTAAAGATGGTTTAGGAGACACTTGGAGACGGGATGCCCTAAAGAGGTGCTACCGAATGTTGCCACCTGGAGATGGAAGTTGGGTGAATTGCCATTGGATTAGCACCCTCCCTAACCAGCTCCTAAGGCAGGAGGGGAGGGATGGTTGTGATGTTCTGGGAGTGCATGCATCTTATGCCACCGAGCCTTGGGTGAGCACTATTAGTGATCCCCAGGATTCTGCTATGGTAGCCACAAGGGCATGTGGAGGTGATGTAAGTGCCCCAGGTTCTGGAAAATGCCTTTCTCAGTCTTGGTGGGGCAGGGGTTTACCAGTTTTGCCCATATCTGGGAAGTTGACTCAGCAGCTGATGCCTTTTTGGTCATGTTGGTCAGCAGGCTGGGGGAGGGGGCCACTGTCATGGCCCAAGCACTTCTTGCATGCCTAGGGCAGGCCCTCTGGCCTTCGCCTTTCCTGGCTGAGGCTTCCTTGTGCTCTCAGTGTGCCAGCTACACCTTCTTGTTTTCTCTAATTGGTTTAGTGGGCCTGCCTTTCTGCCTGCTTGGCATAATGAGTGTGGTCATCTCTAGGGAGGGACTGACATCTGGGTATTTTCCACTCATAGTGGCAAGGAGCCAGCTGTCCGCACGCCCTTGCCATTGCTGAGTGACTGGACAGTCACAGGATTTACGGCCACTCTTGTCCTGTGCCTGGATCACAGGACCCAAACCACCCCTGAGTTATCTATTAGCCACTAAACCAGAGGAGGCACTTGTCTTCCCAGGCACCAGGGAGGTTGAGCAACAAGGCGTCTGGAAGGGATAGGGAGGTCTGCCTGTGGAGTGTTGGGTGCTGTCCTGAGTGGCCCTCTCTATTTCCACACATGTGGAAATGGTGCTGTGTGCGAGACAAGGGAGTCATTTTTGGTTTTGGTTTTGGTTTTACCAAACTTACAAGGTAATATTTTTATTTTCTACACCAAACTTGCAAGTTAGTATTTCTGTTCTCATTTTGAAGATGGGGAAATTAAACCTGAAAGATGAAGAAAGTTACTCAAGACCACAGGTGTACTGAGTTGCAAACCTGATAATAAAATCCATACTTTCACGGGGGGGGGGCTTTTCCCACTATGTCCCATTGCCTCTCCAAGGAAACATGTCAAAGTGGGAAACGTAAACTTTACAGTGAAAAATCGAAGGAAAGCACAGGCCAGGGATTGAGCAATGGTCTGAAAATTAGAATTAACAGAGTTATGTGTCCTGAATGCTGCCCTGGGACTTGTGTTGCCACAAACTGCCTGTTAAAAGTGCTCTGTCAGGGATCGAGCCCTGACCATGCAAACACTACTTCATTTTAATGATAGCGGGTAGTCGGCACCTACAGTTCTGCCCTTAAAGAACTGGGCTGGGGCGCCTGGGTGGCTCAGTCGGTTAAGCCTTCGGCTCGGGTCACGATCCCAGGGTCCTGGGATCAAGCCCCACGTTGGGCTCCTTGTTCAGCGCGGAGCCTGCTTCTCCCTCTCTCTCTGTCTGCAATTCCCCCTGCTTGTGTGTGCATGCTCTCTCTCTCTCTGTCAAATAAATAAAATCTTTAAAAAATGTATATTAAAAAAAAGAACTGGGCTGATAATGTTCTTCAACGAGGTGCTATAATAATGAATATGTTAAAAAGTGCTCAGAGAACTACAATGAGGTACCTATTAAACATCACTGTTGGTCAATACAGTAAATTTATAAAGTGGTTTAACAAAATTTTTTTTTATCAAGAAGGCAACTTTATTATTTTCCCACCTGTCACCATCAGCCTGTTCTTTATGAGTTTGGTTTTTCTGTTTTGTTTTGAGAGAGAGAGCACATGTGCAAGCTGGTGGTGGGGGGTGGAGGCAGAGGGCGAGAGAGAATCTTAAGCAGGTTCCATGCCCAGCGTGGAGCCCGACTCGAGGCTCAATCTCACCACCCCAAGGTTGTGACCTGAGCTGAAATCAAGAGTTGGAGGGACGCCTGGGTGGCTCAGTTGGTTGGGCAGCTGCCTTCGGCTCAGGTCGTGATCCCAGGGTCCTGGGATTGAGTCCCGCATCAGGCTCCTTGCTCGGCGGGGAGCCTGCTTCTCCCTCTGCCTGCCTCTCCCCCTGCTTGTGTTCTGTCTCTCTCTCTGACAAATAAATAAATAAAATCTTAAAAAAAAAAAAAAAAAGAGTTGGATGCCCAACCAACTGAGCTGCCCAGGCACCTCTATGAGTTTGGTTTGTGTGTTTAGATTCCACATGTAAGAGATCACGCAGTGTTTGTCTTTCTTACCTCACTTAACACAATGCCCTCAGGTTCCATCCATGTTGCAAATGTCAAGATTTCTTCCTATTTGTGGCTGAGTAATATTCCATTGTATAAACTGCATTTGCTTTATCCGTTCATCTGTGGATGGACACTTGGGCTGCCTCCGTAAACTGGCTACTGTAAATAATGCTGCGGTAATGCTGCAGACATCCTTTGAACTTGGCGTTTTTGTTTCCTCCTAATACCCAGTAGTGGAATTACTGGATCTTATGGTAATTTTATTTTAACTTTTTGAGGAACCTCCATACTGTCTTCCAGAGTGGCCGCACCAGCTTGCATTCCCACCAACAGTGTAGGAGGGTTCCCCTTTCTCTGCATCCCCGCCAACATCTGTCGTTTCCCACCTTGTTCATTTTAGCCATTCTGATTGGTGTGAGGTGGTATCTCATTGTGGTTTTGATTTGTATTTCCCTGATGCCGAGTGCTGCTGAGCATCTTTTCATGTACCTGTTGGCCATCTGGATGTCTTCTTTGGAAAAGTGTCTATTCAGGTCCTCTGCCCTTTTTTTTTTTTAAGATTTTATTTATTTATTACAGAGAGAGAGCACAAGTAGGCAGAGTGGCAGGCAAAGGGAGAGGGAGAAGCAGGCTCTCCACTGAGCAGGGAGCCGGACGTGGGGCTCGATCCCGGGACGCCAGGATCATGACCTGAGCCGAAGGCAGCCACTTGACTGACTGAGCCACCCAGGCGCCCCCTCTGCCCATTTTTTAATTGGATTGGTTTTTTGCTGTTGAGTTGTGTGAGTTCTTCACATATTTTGGATATTAGCTCCTTATCAGATAATATGATTTGCAAATATTTTCTCCCTTTCAGTAGGTTGCCTTTCCGTTTTGTTGATGATTTCCTTTGCTATACAGAAGGGGGGAGCTTTTTAAAGATGGATTTCATAATTCAATAATAAAAATTTTACTTTATAGTAGCACTTGATTTTAGCAGTTCTAAAGTCTGTTCTGCCGTGAAACTGGTGCCCTGTCCTCTTCCCCCCGGGTCCTTGACTATCTGCCTCCTTCCTGCCTCGGATGGGACAGAGGAAGTCCTACTGATTCCTAATTCTGCTTCTGCAGGGCGAGGGGTGACCGCCTGAATGACAGTGTGAACATTGATCCCAAGGGACAGATAGTTGTTTTTATTTTTTCAGATAATCCTTGTGTTTTTAGGAGGATGGAAAGATGTATGACCAGAGCTGCCCCAGGCTCTTCAGGGAATGTGTTTTAGCCCAAAGAAACTACAGGAAGATTACAGTGTTTGTGGAAAGTAATATGAAAGAAACCAGAGGGTTGAAGTCATTTTTTAAGATCCAGGACAGGTGCGCCTGGGTGGCTCAATGACTTAAGTGTCTAACTCTTGATTTCAGCTCAAGTCTTAATCTCAGGGAAGTTCAGGCCCTCCTCCACGTAGAGCCTACTTTAAAAAAAAGACCCCGGGGGCGCCTGGGTGGCTCAGTCGGTTAAGCGACTGCCTTCGGCTCAGGTCATGATCCTGGAGTCCCGGGATTGAGCCCCGCATTGGGCTCCCTGCTCAGCGGGGAGTCTGCTTCTCCCTCTGACCCTCTTCCCTCTCATGCTCTGTGTCTCTCATTCTCTCTCTCTCAAATATAATAAATAAAATCTTAAAAAAAAAAAAAGACCCGGGACAAAAGGCTTTCACGTTTTAATTTTAGCCTCTGTGCTCCAGACATGCGGTCCTGGCAGGATACCTGCAGGGGGCCTCTAGTGCTGTGTGTGTCTTAGATCCTTCGCAGGACCCAGTGGAGGGGTGGCAGGGTGCCCGAGGGACTGTGGGGGATTGGCCCATGCACAGCATCTTGGCGTGCTAGTGTCCCTGAAGCAACGTGGACAGGTCCTGGGCCATATAGCGGCAATGAGGAACTTTGCCTTGTGGTCTCTTCCAGAACATGTGGTCACCTCTCCTCAATTGACTAGCTTCTTTTTTCTTCTGTGAGTCTGATGCCCGTTTGTGGGCTGTTACCTATTCTACTCTCCTTCCTCCCTTAGGCTGGGGCTTCTTCCCATCTGTTTTCTCATAGACACTTGCCCTGCTGAGAACTCTGTGGGCCAGGTGGCTGTGCAGTCCCACAGCTGGGCCCCTGGGACAGTGGTCCCATCTCTTTCCTGGGCGGATGCACCCTGCCTACTGTTGGTGAGCCTGCCGTGGGCACTTGGCCCTGTCTGGTGGCCTCGAGCCCCTGGACCTGTCCCTCCCTTAGAGTCCTCGGCTGGGGAAGCCCTGCAGAGGAGGCTGGTCACAGCTCTCAGCACTTACCTTTGTCGAGGGTCACTTCAGAAACGTGTGCACTTTGGAGAAAACCGTTGTTTCTCGGAACTGCTGGGGATGGGAATTGGGCCCCAGAGGGTTCTTGCTCTGAGCTGGTCTCTGGGTCATGCCTTCTCGGAGGTGCGTGGGACTGGCGTTCTGCTCAGGGGCTCTCCCAGCACACTTCCCTGGATCCTGACCTTGTACCAGAAATGGTCGATACATAACAATTTAGAGATTTTTATTTAGTTTCTTTTGTAAGTTACCTACAGTAAATCTGATTTTGTAGGGTGTACAGTTCCATAGCTTCTGTGCACACAGGTTTCTCTAACCACCGGCACAGGCAGGGCATGGAACACGACCTCACCCGGCCTCTGGCCTGGTCTCTGTCATCGCAGTTGGGCCTCTGGAGAGTGCCATGTAAACGGGGTCACGTGGCGCATGAGTTCTGGAGACCAGCTCTCACCCACGTGCCTGAGACCCCTCGCAGCCGCATGGTGCTGCGTGCGTAACAGCCTCCGTTGTTTAGTTCTTGTTTTAGGTAATTTACGTCCAGTTATTGATGCGTTTAGGTCTGCCATGTTATTCCTTGTCTCCCTTTCTGTTCCCCTGCCCCTCTCCCGCCCCGGGTTGGCTGTGCTCCACTTCAGCGGATGTGCTGGTTTTGATTACGTCTCCGGTGTTGCCCTGGGGGTACAGTGAGTCCTCCTGGGCTTTTGCAGTCCCAGCCCCCTGGCTCTGCCACATCCGGTCTGTGCGGACCCATTCAGCCTCTCTCCCTCGGCTGTGGGGGCCCCCACCACACAGTGTTACCATGGCTATTTTCAGTAGTTAGGCATGTTTTGAAGAATGGGTGAGGAGAACGGTCTGTTTCACAAGACATTTACCATTTCTGTTGCTCTTTATTCCTTCCTGGTGGCCTGGTTTCTTTCTTTTTTTTTTTTTTTAAAGATTTTATTTATTTATTTGACAGAGAGAGACACAGTGAGAGAGGGAACACAAGCAGGGGGAGGGGGAGAGGGAGAAGCAGGCTTCCCACGGAGCAGGGAGCCCGATGCGGGGCTCAATCCCAGGACCCTGGGATCATGACCTGAGCCGAAGGCAGACGCTTAACGACTGAGCCACCCAGGCGCCCCGTTGGTGGCCTGGTTTCTTTCTGTCTGAGGACTTTGGTTAGTGGTCCTCTTAGAGCAGTCCTCCTTCTCTCCTTACTTTCTCCTTATTCCTGCTCTGAGAGTGTTCACATTCATTCCTGAGGGGTGTTTTTGCTGGAAATGGAATCATCCAAGGTCGGAAGCATCCTCATTTAGAGATGAGGACCCTGAGGCCTGGATGGGTTGCATGCTCTCCAGGGACAGTCTCTGCTCATCTGGATTTGGGGTCTGGGTCTTCGACTCCCGTTGTAAGCAGCTGTTAGAATGCAGAGGGCCAGGGTCGTATCTGACATGGGGCAGCCTGCGGGCTTGTCTTGGTGTCCGCTGCTTGCCCTGCAGTCCGCATACCTGACCGGTTGTGGGCCCTGTTTCAGGGGAGGTGCATCCACTGGCTGTCAGAGAGCCCTGCCTCCTCGTCCAGAGTGGAGGCGGTCGGAAGGGGCCGAGCCCATGTCTCTGCCAGGTCTTCTGAGTAAATGGTACTGCTGGGGACACTTGCCTCCTCACCTTGGGTCCTGGTGTCCCTTTCTCTCACCTCTTTGTTTCTTGGGCTGTGCTTTCGAATCTCTCAGATGTGGTCTCTTCGTGAATCCTGAGGCTGGGCATATCCTGCTCAGTGAAAACTGCCGTGTCTGCCTCCTACCCAGCCTCTGAACGATAGCCACCAGCCGCAGACACTGGCGGGAGACGTACCCTCCGGTCCTTGAGCAGCAGCCTTGAGCCTTCCAGCCCTTGGGGCTCTTCCCACTTGACTGATGGGCTGACACAGCAAACAGAGACCCAGCTAGGAGCCACCCCGCGGTGACTCTCAGTGTTTCTGAGCGTGAGGTTGAAGGCTGAGCTCTGTCCGGTGGCAGCACGTCATGGGTGTAGTCATGCTTTGTGTGCTGACACATTCTGTGTTTGTGTTTGGATTTCAGGCGAGCCCACACCCTAACTGTGCTCTTCATCCTCACCTGTGTGCTTGGCTACGTGACTCTGCTGGAGGAGACACCTCGGGACACAGCCTATAACACCAAGAGGTAACCAGGCCCCCAGCCTGGGTGGTGCAGGCACCCGGCATAGTTGGGTGTGGGTCCTTGCTCTGTCGGGCTGGCCCGTGGCTCAGGGGGCCAGTCTCTACTCCAAGGCTGACGGGGCTCCCATCCTCCCCGTGGCATATGCCTGAAGCATCTCTCCCAGGCTGCCCCTTGGAGCTGTGTGGCTTTTTTAGCCTCACATCCACCTGTCCCAGGACCCTTGAGGGTACCATCTCTCATGGGACCTGCAGCTTGTGTGGGATTTGCACGAGTAACAGACCAGAATGTGCTGGACCAGCACCAGGGTTGGAGCCCAGAAAGGTCACCGGTTCTGATGAGAGGGATGGTTTCCCTACACATCCCACAAGCAATGCTCTGGACACCGCCTGAGTGTCTACAGTTCAGCTCAGTCCTGAGACCATCTGCCCAGAGACCACATCAGGTTGCACAGGTTGAGTGCTCAGTCCTGCAAGACTGTCCTCCTTCCCCCACTGCAGGTGCCAGTCACAAGTCAGGGTTGTCACCAGGGCCTCTGACTGAGTGGCTGTAAATCCAAGGTTCCCATGACTTCTCAGTTCTATTCATTCACCAGAGCGGCTCACAGAACTCAGAGAAACATTTTACTTAACTAGATCCCCAGCTGATTACCAAAGGATCCAAGTCAGGAACAGCCAGATGGGAGAGGTGCCCAGGGTGAGGTCTGGGGAAATGTACATGGCCGTTCCAGGCACACCACTGTCCCCGGATCTCCACGTGTTCCCCAACCCAGAAGTTCTCAAAACCTTGTCCTTTGGGTTTTATGGAGGCTTCATTACTTAGCCATGACTGACTCATTGGCCTTTGGCGATTGAACTCAACCTTCAGCCCCGCTGCCATCCCCGGAGGTCAGAGGGTGGGATAGAACTGACCCTCTAATCCCTTGGTTGGCTGTCCTGGCAGCCAGCCCCCATCCTTAGGTGAGGGTCCAGAAGTCACCTCATTAACATAACAAAAGACACCTTTATCACTTCAGAAATGCCAAAGGTTTTAGGGGTTCTGTGCCAGAAACAGGGATGGAGAAATATGTATTTCTTACCATAAATCACAATATCACAGAGCCTGTGAGTTTGGGCATCTGGGGGTATACAGATATTTGTGATGGCCAGGGACGATTCTCTCCCATCAGCCAGCACCGTTCTTGAGCTTTGTTGATACTAACGCTTTTTGAACATTTTAAACGGGCATTCTTGTGGATGATGTCATCCTGAGGTCAGGAAACGGGTAGACTGCCTTTTCAGTATTATCTCCAGACACAGACTAACTGCTAGATCGTGTTCTTTGCTGGAATCCCGTGGGTTCTGAGGCCACTGTCAGAAGTGTGTGAGGGAGATAAGCTGGTTTTAGAACTGATTGCCGTGGGATTTCTGTGCTGGGCGGACTCCTCAGGCCCGTGAAACCCCCTTGCTCCTCTGACCCACTTGCACTGTGGCATGGGGCACCGGGGCAGGGACAAGGGCAGAGGGCGGTGCTGGATTTGGGTTGGTGGGGCCGGGGCTTGTGAAGGGGGGGGCTAGCGTCTGCCTGGGAGTGTGGCCTGAGCGCCGCTGTGTGCTCCACGGGGTCTGGCCTGTTAGGACGCTGGGACGTCAGGCGCTCCCTGTCAGCAGTACGTCTGGCCGCCTGCATGTACACGCACTCAGAGCCCCCATCTGGTCTCCTAGGCTGCAGCCAGGGGGTGGGGGCTCTGCTCCCGTAGGGGGGCATGCCATGCCTTGTCCTCAGCGGGAAGACACCCTGGCCCCTGGTTGCACGCTGTGAGGGATATCCTCCCACCTCTCCCACACCGTCCTCCTCTTTTTCCCAAGCCCTGGGTGTCGGCCTCCAAGTCTGACACGTCCGCACAGGCACTGCCCGTTGCTTGGTGCCCTGCTGGTGCGGGGGGGGCCAGTCGGTGCCGCGTGCGTGGGTAACGGAGTCCAGAAGTCGAAGGGGGAGCTCGGCCCCTCTGGGTGGCCCGAGGCTGCCCTCACGCAGTGGGTCCCTGCACCAGGGACGCTGAGCCTGTGGACGCAGGAGACAGTGAGGCTGAGTTTGCTTAGTGGGTGTTTCCAAGTAGAATGTGGCCTTCTCTGTGAATTTGTCTGTCAGCACTGGTATCTGCTGGGCACACATGGGCAGGGAGCACCAGAAAGCAGGACTTGGTCATGTTCGAGAGATGGCCCCCTGCGGCTGTGACGTTAGGCCAGCGATGAGCAGTTCCAGGCAAGAGTTGTCACAGGTTAGAGCACAACGGCAGCAACAGTGGGCCCTCATGGGGCACTGGTTCTTACTCCCCAGACACCTGCTGGCGAGCCCCTCCAACCCAGACCCTGAGGTTAAGGGGCCTTGTTGGCTGTTTCTGGGCAGAAGCTGTGGACCCATGTGGGCATATTCCACCTCTTCCCCTTGCACTGGCCCCTGTCCTGAGCTGCCCCTGCACGTGAGGGGCTGGGGCAGTGAGCAGCAAAGACGCCTGGGCCCTCACCCCAGCAGCCCATGCGGGTTCACTGAAGGGGAGGCCTTGAGGCGGTTGGGAATTTGAGGGCTCCTAGACCCTTCTCTGCTCTGAAGTTCTGTGCACTGGGGACACTGGGAATCTTGATAGCTCACAGTCCCTGTCCCTCTTGGCCTGCTTCAGGGACAGAGAAGAACTACCCTCCTGGCCCCATAGTGCTGCACGTGGCGCCTGGAACCTACTCCTGGCTCATCCCTGGGAGCCTCCATTGCCCCAGTGATGCTTCCGTCCTCACACATCTGTGGTTCTGCTGCTGCTTCCAAGGAGATTCTCGTGGGTGTATGGATGCATCCTCGCCCCATAGACCCCGGGCTGGCCCACAGCCCTCCCCCACTTCAGCACACCTGCCTCCCTGAGGCAGGCACTTTCGGGGCAGCCCCCAGCCCAGCCCCTTCGCATCATGTCAGAGCTTTTGATGCCCTCAGGCTTAGATTTCATGTAAAGAAAGTGCTTCTAGAGATTATGTTTATTGTTAAAAAAAAAAGAAAAAACAATGTCTGCATTATTTAAAACCTAGAAAATTGGGTTGTTTTCCCTAAGTTCTCAATTTCAGCTTGTATATCATTGTTCTTTTTATGGATCTAACAAATTCCTTTATTTTGGGGGAGTAGGTTTTTTCTTCCAAAGTCAACTTTATCGGCCAGTAATTTAATACAATGCATATCTAGAGCGTACAGCTCAGTGAGTCTCCCCAGATGGACATGTCTGTGGAGACACAGTCCCCCACACCAGCCATCTGTCCCCGTAGGTTCCTCTTGTCTGCAGTCCAGTTTCATACACACCGACTCACCCAGCCTGCACGCCGTGTTTGGTTTCTTCCGTGTGGCATGGTGGCCTTGCGACGTCCGTGTTTGGTGCCTGTCAGTGGTTGGTCAGGTTCATCGCTGGGGAGTGTTCCGCTGTGTGGATGGGCCACAGTGTATTGATCCATTTATCCATTGGTGACACTTGGGATGTTGACATACATGCATGAGCGTGTATGTACAGATACATAAATAAGTTATTACATGTAAAACGTGAATGTATTTTGCATATCTGTAGTTCACAGGAAATACAATGTACTCGTATATCGAAAAAGAGCAGAGCTGGAGGGATGACCCCGCCTGGCCTCCCTGACCGGCGGCAGTGACGTGGCCAGCGTGGTGTTGGCAGTCAGTGGAACAGACCACACAAATACCGTCCCCTCGCTGCGGGCAGAGGAGTGCAGGCAGTTCGGGGGAGAAAGTCTTTCCAGCCAACGGAGCTGGAACAGCTAGATGTTTATACAAAAGGAAGCTACATACAGACTTTTCACCATCATTGAAAATTGACTAGGGGACATCCTACAGAACACCTGACCGGTCCTCTTCAATACTGTCCAGGTCTTCCAAAACAAGGGAAGTCTGAGGCGCCGTCACCACCCAGAGGGCCAAGCAGACATGATGGTGGAATGTCATGGGCGTCCTGGGTGGGATCCTGGGGCAGAAAAGGGGCTTTATTTATTTATTTTTGTAAGTTTGTTTATTTGTCAGAGAGAGAGACCAAGAGAGCATGAACAGGGGGAGCAGCAGAGGGAGAGGGAGAAGCAGGCTCCCCGCTGAGCAGGGAGCCCGACACAGGATTTGATCCCAGGACCCCGGGGTCATGACCTGAGCCGAAGGCAGACGCTTCACTGACAGAGCCACCCAGGCGCCCCAGAAAAGGGGCTTTAGATAAACAGTGAGGAAATCTGAAAATACAGCAGACTGTAGTTAACGTACCAGCATGGATTCGTGACAAACGACCCATACTGGTGTAAGGTGCTAACGGGGGGCCTAGGTGTGGGGAATGTGGGAATTCTGTATGTTCTGCGCCTGACTGACACGTCTTGCTAAGTAACCCTAAATGTTGCCTTAAGATGTGATGCCAAGGTTGGAATCATGAAGCGGACCTGGTGAGGGAGGGGGTCGCCCAGCACCACTGAGCACAGGCGCCCTGAGGTTTTGCCTCCCTCGTTCTGTTCTCGCGGTCACCCCTCTGCTGGTCAGGCCATCTCTGGATCACACCAGAAGGGGCCTCTCCTGGGGGTAGAGGCTGTCACACTGGGAGGGTGGCTGAGTGGGGGCCTGTGTGCTCCTTCAGGCAGCCCATGTGGACTTCCCACCTCCTCCCCACCCCCAAACGGACCAGTGTGCGTCTTCGGGCAGGTGGGTACCTCACGGGCCCTCTGTATGGGCTCCTGTGATGGGGACGTGGGTCCTGCCCTGCTGAGCACAGTGGCCAGTGTCCCTCTGCGCCTCCTGCAGTCTGGAGGCCGGCAGCTGCAGGAGCAGGGAGCCGGGACTGACGTGGAGACTGGTCCAGAGACTCAAGTGTCCCCTGGGGGCCACACCCCCAGCGGCACACCACCCAAGATGATCAGACTTTATCCTGGCCATATGGGGGGCGGGCAGAGTCCCCGCCCCACTCCTGGCCCTGGTGTGGGGACAGGTAGGAGGGCAGAGGGCTGCCAGGGTTGTCCTGTGAGGCCCAGCTTCACCTGCGCCCACCTTTGACTACCGAGTGCGCTTAGCGGGCGGAGGGGATAAGGTGTTTTCAGGCTGACACCTTTGGCCTCCTGTGTGGTCTGCGTCTGTGTGTTTGATACAGCACCCCAGCTGGAGACGGCAAGCGTGTGCGTCTTTGCCGCGTGATGCTGGCAGGGGGAGAACGGGCCACCCTGCAGCCCTCGGACCCCGGCTGGACGGGCGGCGGCTGCTCCTCCCACTATGCAGGCGCACTTCTCCGCGTCTGTGTGATCGCAGGGAGTCGGTGCACCTCATGCTGTGGCAGAGCGCAGCCGCAGTCTGCTGGGCCCTTGCCCCCGGGAGCCGAAGGCCGTTCATTCCGTCCTCGCATCCTCGCATCTTTCCTAGGAGGCCCTCGTGCAGCCTGGCTGGTCTCGCGTGGGGTTTTAGGAGTTCTTCAAGTGGGAAGCACGTGCAGGAGCGGGGTCCCACTTTGCAGCCTAACTAAGGCACAGCTCCCAGCCGAGGGCCTTCTCCCAAGGGGGTGCTGTCTCCGGGCGGCACGTGGGCTGTGGAGGCCGCGGTGTCGGCCCTCCCTGCCGCCCGGGCACCCACCTGTACCCCGAGGCCTCGTCCCGCTTTGCCCCACTGGGGTCCCTCCCACCCCGGCCCTCCCACCTGGGAGACGTGCACTGAGGGGCTGTCTGTTCTTTATTTGCAGAGGTATTGTGGCCAGTATTTTGGTTTTCTTATGTTTTGGAGTCACACAAGCTAAAGACGGGCCGTTTTCCAGACCTCATCCAGGTAACTTGTCCTTTCTTTGTCCGCGTGTGCCCACATGACAGTTCTGTCCTGAGCGGTCACTCCGCGTCCATTCTGCTGGGTGCGAATGTCCTGTCCTCCCTCTTCCCAGCCCCTCCCAGCCGGCCAGGGCACGCTGTCATCAGCTGAGGAGGGTGAGGGTGGGTTCCTCTTGTCTCAGCCCTTCTCCCGTCTCTCTGCTCCTCACCCCGTCCTGCTCCTGTCCTTGTTCTTCTCTTCCCTTTCCACCCACTCTGTCTTAGGGGGCTTCTTCTGCAGAGCGAGGTGCCCCAGGACTGTCCACGGGGTCGGCGTGGGCTTGTCATTGAGGTGCTCGCCGCGTGCCATCTGCGATGAGTCCTCCTGTCTCTGACCCCCAGCCCCCAAATTAAAGGAGGAGTTCTAACAACCCCTTAAGCCTCGGAGCTGCAGAGCATTGCTCGGGCTGCCCCTGGTCCTGCCCTGAGTCCTGCCCCCCTATCCTACGCCCCATCCTGCCCCTTATCCTGTCCCTGGTCCTGCCCCCCTGTCCTGGTCCTCCCTTCTGGTCCTGCCCCCAGCCCCAGTGTGTTTAGGGCTCCAGCCTCGTTGAGGGGCCGCCTCCAAGGGCACAGTGAGTTTTCCTGAGGTCTTACAGCTTAGTAACGTGTTTCTTTTCTGTATTAATAGGGGTGTGTATTCATTGTAGAATATTTGGAAAATACAAAAACTATTTTTAAATAAAAACAGAAGCCAATCACAGAAAATAACCACTGTTAAGTTTTAATGTGTTTTTATGAATACACACACAGACACAGAGCTTAAAAAATGTGATTCTCCCCTGTGTGGTTTTATATCATTGATTTCTCACTTCAGGTTAACATAAACATCTCCTTCGTGATTTTGTATTTGAGAACTAGACATTTCACGGCTGCTTGTCTGGCCATCATTTGATATACGACAGTTTATTTACCAGTCCTGTATCATCGTATGCTCCAGCTTTCATAAAGCAGGCTGTAGTGAATTTCTGCACATGCATCTGTGCGTATGTATCCAATCATTCACTTAACACCAAGCCCTGGGAGTGGAAGCCGCAGGCTGAACGGTGCGCGCATTGTAGGCCTGTGGTAGACATGACCGAACAGCCCTCTGGAGGCAGTCAGTGAGCACCGTGGCTGTGAGCCGGGCCCCTGCCGGTCTTTCCAGCTGCTCTGCCCCCTCAGTGCCCGCTGGGGACGCTGATGCTGGGGGACCCCTGTGCGGCAGTGGGGAGGGGGCCCAGCCGCCCAGCTTTCCATCTGCTCAGTCATGGGCCTCCGGAGGGTCTGAACACCCAGCCAGCAGAAAAGTGAGAGAACAGTTTAAAAGCCACCAAAAATCACAGCAAAAATCCAGGTGCGGTGAGTGCCTATTGGATTGGGAAGAGTCAGCAGTTCCAGGCGGGGCAAGTCCCGTGGGGGCGCTGGGCCCTGCCCGGGGGACGGATGGCCGGTGGGTGGCTGCTTGGCCTCTGGACTCCTGGGAGACCCTGTGCTCTGTCCAGTTGGGGGTGCCGGACACCCTGTCTGAAGGACTCCCCTGTGGTTTCTGTGGGCTTGGTGAGCGTTAACCGAGCCCTCCGCCCCCAGAAGGCAGTCTCGTAGCTGTGTTCTGAGTTCTGCTCCACCTTCCTTCCTTCCTTTCGGTTTGGGTGCTTGGTGTAAACTCTGTGTCCCTGCCAGCCTGTGGTTTGACGGACGTGGGGATCCTCTTCTGGAGCACTTTTTCCCTAGCAGTCGGCAGAAGGCCTCGACTTCTCAGATCAGCACGCACTGGACTTGAGTCCTGGCAGTCCTGTCCAGTATGCTGTGGGGAACAGTGGGAAGGGCCTTCTGGCCCCAGGAAGGAGGTGTCGCGGGGCCGCAGGACCCACGTCTGGGAGGGGACTGGGATTGGCTGCAGTTCCCAAAAAACTGGCCGGTTGAAAAGGCACCCTTCTCGTAATAACTCTTACTCTCATCCGTGGCTCCCTCCAAACGCTGGGATAAGCAGAATATTGCCGGGGCTGCTGAGGCGGCTGGACTCAGTGCTTTTAGGGAGAAAGTAAGCATGCCAGTGGGGCGGCTACTGAGAGAAACAGCCTCAGGAGTCTCCTGGCGGCTCAAGGGAGACCCTGCGCGGGAATGTAGGAGGAGCACCTGCTGTGTATTTGGGGGTGGGTGGGCAGGTGGAGAGTGAGTGACGGGAGGTGGGAGACGGCTGGGTCCCTGACCTGGAGCCGTGGTTGGGGAGGAGACAGATGGCGTGTCAGAAGGTCCACAGGGAAGGTGCCGTCGCACGGTTGTGGGCTGAGCGCTCCGGGGGAAGGCGCCTGGAGTTGCTTTCAGCCAGGCCCTTTTAGCTCCCGCTGCAGCCCTTGACCAGGGGACCTTTCCAGGCATTTCCCAAAGTCAGGGCCAGTGACGCTAGTCACGTCCATTCTCTGTCCCGTGCCCCAGAACTACTCGAGCAAACCGTCCCGAGAACTGACCTTCACGCTTCCCACCTACACCAGCCTGGGCTTTCAGGAGTCCTGGTGGCTGTTTCCCCCACAGGCAGATGAGGTGCAAGCCCCCGGGGGTGCTGGGTGGGCCCTGGAGCCCCGCGTGAGTGCCCCCGCCCCCACAGCCCGAGATGTCCGAGGCCGAGCGGGGTCTCTTCCATGTTTGCAAGCACCACCTTTTTTATTCAAGGGGAATGGGTTTTTAAAAGCAGGCTGGTGGTTTTTCTTTAAGGAGTCGTAAGCAAAGGGAAAGTAGATATTTTAGGTCTTTATTAGACAGGATTATCAAGATTTTCGGAAGGTGAAAGTTATCATTTGTGTCCTAGAATAGTTGTACGCACTCCCTCTCCTGTTACCTCCTCCCCGGGTGAGCAACTGAGCTTTCCGTGCCAAGCTGCGGAAACCAGGTGGTGGAGAGAGGGCGTCCTGGCTAATCAAAGGGATCTTGAGGGAAAAGGTTTTTTTTTCTCAGCTCTGTTGAGATTTGATTGACCCCTAACGTGTGGGTTTGGGGTGTACGAGGTGATTGGACACACGTGTGTATTGTCCACTGGCAGCCACAGCAAGGTGAACGCCTTGGTCGCCTCACAGACTTAGTCTTTCTGCGGGGAGAACGTGTGAGACCTGCCCGTCAGCAGCTTGGAAGTACTCGCCCCCAGCACGAGTGGTCCTGCTGAAATGGAGAGGTTTCCTGAAACAGGGTGCCACATCCAGGTTCGGTTTATCCCAGGGATCCAGAGGTGGCCTAACGTCCAAAAACGTGTGTGTGTGTAATCCCTCACGTGAGCGCTAGAGAGGAAGGATGACGTTTCCTGCCCATTCACGGGAAAAACAGTGTACTGGACTTAGTAGGCTTTCTTAACCTGATCAAAGGTATCCGAAGGTTCCTGCAGAATCGCTTAACCACGGAGGTCAGAAGCGTGCTAGTAAGCGGACAGGGGCGTGCCTGCGGGACCAGGCGGGAAAACCAGGCGGGAAGGAGGCACACCGCACAGGGCGGAGCTCACTTGTGAGTGCGACCGTGCGTGCTGCGCTCTCCCGCGGGGGCTCCACCTGACGCCGGTGCTCTGTGTCTTTGTAGCTTACTGGAGGTTCTGGCTGTGCGTGAGCGTGGTCTACGAGCTGTTCCTCATCTTCATACTCTTCCAGGTAAGGGGCTTTTCTCAGTTGGAGGGTCTGGGAATGCAGGTGATGGTGTGGCCCTGGGTAAGTGAAAGGGTTTGAGAAGACTGCCATCGGCCCCTCTGGAGCTTTGGCAGGAAGCAAGGCTGGACCCCAGCAGAAGTGGGCAGGGGCTGTGAGGGGGGACCCTCCGGAAGGATCCAGGTGTGGAAGAGCTGTACCTGCCACAGCTCAGCAGGGTCTCCGCCCTGAGCGTGGAGCACTTTGAGGGCCCTGCCCAGACGGCCTCAGTTGGGGAGCGAGGACAAGGCCCAGTGGAACCGCCTGGCTCAGGTGCACATGCCTGCTGGGCAGTCTGTCCTCTGAGCTGCCGGTGTTCCGGGCCTGAGGGGGGCCCAGCTCACCTGCTTCCACACAGCACTCAGTACTGAAGGTGGCCCCGGCCGTTCAGTCCCTCCGCGCACACAGGGTGGTCAGGAGGGAGGTTGGAAACTGCTCACCTTAGTAAACCTTGGGTCAGGACTTCTGTTAACGTTCCTTGTTTTGCTTAATTCGGTGTACGTTTTGATGGTGATCTTCAGTTTACAGAGTACTTTATTCACAACCTCAAAGCTATCAGTGGTGGTGCTCACAGTTGATGCTCGTGCTGTAGTCAGATTTACTCCTTTAGGGTACGGTGCGAACGGTAACACCTGTGTGTGTTTGTAACCCCACGTGGAGGACCCTGCGGTAGCTTGAGTCACCCATCCCTGTCTCCCCCAGAGCCACTGACCTGCTCTCCCTCCACCACCTGGGCCCCTGAAGGGCGTCCGGGCCCTGTGCCTCTTTCCCGCTGAGTGGGGTGGCCAGCGACATCGGCACTGTCCTTGAGCGGGGCTGTTGGCGACAGGCTTTCGTGTGCACCTGAGCATGATTGTGGGCCTGCCGTGTCCCACGCATGTCACTTGTCAGGAGCGGCCAGACCGCTCCCACCCCACCTGCACTTGTCAGGATCTTTACCGTGGCCGCTCTTGGTGGTGTGTCCTGGCGTCTCCTGCTTCTGTTTGCGTTTCTGGAATGCCCTCTATGCTGAAGTGCTCACGCTTTGGGGCGCCCCCACGGGGTGCTCGGCCTTCAGAGGCTCCTCACCTTGTGCACAGGTTTCACCTGTCGTGGGGCCTAAGTGCCTACGAGTCCGGCTCCTGCTGACCTGCTCTCCTGACGCAGGGACACAGCAGTGTCCAGCCTCAGATCCAGTGGTTACCGAAACCACATGGGGTGATTTCAGTTGTTAGTGATGTTACTGTCTGAAGGTCACTTCCAAAGACCCCAGGCGGGGGACAGGGTTGCGTTGCAGGACAAGGCAGCATGGGTGGCCTTGGTCACATGACACGCAGGTCTGCGTGTCTTCTGCCCATCGGCCACGGATGTCTGTCTCCCCCCTTACCCTCTTCCCTGCTTCGTCCCTTGGCTGGTACTTGGGGCAGGAGTGAGGGGACAGGGTCCTGACAGCAGGCGTCCTGGGGCCCCTCCCTGTGGACTGGAGGCCCCAGCTGCTGGCTGGAGAGGGCCCAAGGGAGGGGGAAGCCTGGGCCTACTGCAGGGCAGCCTCTGTCCATGCGACCCTGGAAGTCCCCTCAGCGCTAAGGCCAGAAGGAGCAATTTGCTAGGGGACGTGTCCGTGTCTGGGAAGGCTGTCCTGATGTCGTGCTCCTTCCGTGAGGGGACGTGGAGAGGTGAGGCGGCAAGACCACTGAGCTGAGCCTTCGTCCTGTGGCCCACCTGTGTCCCCACATGGGGGGCGTGGGGCATCACCTTGCACTTGGGAACCCCCCAGTCTGCTCAGCCCTGTGTTGGGGGGACGGCAGCAGAGACAGGGTGTTTGCCCCACCTCGGTGGGGGTGCCTTTCACAGCCCCCAGGCCGTACACGTGGCTCAGGTTTCGGGAGTTTAGCCGCGTTCTCCCATCACCACCAGCAGCATCTGGCCCCACTAACCAGGGTGCTGGCCTTGCAGACTGTCCAGGACGGCCGCCAGTTCCTGAAGTACGTGGACCCCAGGCTGGGAGTCCCGCTGCCCGAGAGGGACTATGGGGGAAACTGTCTCATCTATGATGCGCACAATGAGAGCGACCCCTTCCACAACGTCTGGGTATGGGCGGGCCCGAGGGGCCCAGTGCTCAGGGTGGGGCCCGGAGTCCAGTGCTTAACAAGCTCCCAGGTGCTGACCTGTCCTAGATGTTTCTGGAACCCCAGTCATTCTGCAGATCGGACGGGGTGGGGGCGGCGTGGGCCCTGGCAGGCGCTGGCCTCCCTTCTGCTTGACCAGGGGCTCCCTTCAGCTCAGCCCACTTGGAGCAGGGGAGGGGGACCCAGGGGCCATGCAGCCCACATGTGGGGGCCCTGTCCCAGCTCACCGGCGTGCGGGTCCCTGCCTTCCAGCCTGGAGACTTGGTCTCGGCCCAACCCGTGTGCTTCACTGAGGGGCCCACTGCTCTCCTCGGTGGTCAGGGTGCTGTCTGCTTGTGCACAGGACCCTAGCTTTGTCCCCCAGTCCAGCCGGCGCTGCTCAGAAAGGCTGAGACCGTCCCAGCAGCCCTGGTTTGGGTGGGAGCCGGGCCCGGGGTGCATGCGGGCTGTACACGAGGCTGGTATCCTACCCCCCAGGACAAGCTGGACGGCTTTGTGCCTGCGCACTTCCTTGGCTGGTACCTGAAGGTAAGACGACCTCGTCAGAAGGACACCCTGGGTCTGTCCTGTGTTCCAAGTCCGTTGCCTAGCCACGTGTGACGTTGAGAGTACTGGAGTGTGGTGGGCGAGGGCCTGGGGGCCGTGGCCCCGACCTGTGCTAGTCCTTGGTGTCATGGTCTCCAGCCAGCGCCTCACCCTGCTCGGGAGGGCGCTGGGGGTGTCTCCCCTGGAGGGTCTGATGCTCTGCCACGGCCCTCAGACCCTGATGATCCGTGACTGGTGGATGTGCACGATTGTGAGCGTCATGTTCGAGTTCCTCGAGTACAGCCTGGAGCACCAACTGCCCAACTTCAGCGAGTGCTGGTGGGATCACGTAGGTGCCCTGGGGGGTCACCGGGCGCAGAGGCCCTCAGGTGGGGCAGGACAGGGCGCTCACCTCCTCCCTGGTTCCTGCCCCCAGTGGATCATGGACGTGCTTGTCTGCAACGGGCTGGGCATATACTGCGGCATGAAGACCCTCGAGTGGCTGTCTCTGAAGACATACAAGTGGCAGGGCCTCTGGAACATTCCAACCTACAAGTGCGTCTCTCTCGAGCTGCCGCCCTGCTCCATGGGGGCCGGGGCATCCCCGTGGGGGCTGGAGGTGCCGCTCGTGCGCCTTTCTGGGGGGTGCAGGCAGTGGACCAGGATTTTGCCCGCTTCCTCTGTGCACGGGGGCATGCGCACACGCGCGCACACACACCCCCGCCAGGGCCCTCGTGGTGGCCAGGAAGTGGGCCTGAGCACCACCCTGTCCAGTCAGCTCCTCTTCATCCTCTCCCGGCCCTTCTCGGAGGTCTCCGGGTCACCCCTGTGGGGCTGTCCTCCGTACATCGTACGGGCACTCGGTCATGTTTACTTCGAGATTTGAAGCAGCAGTCCAGGAAAGGGCACTGGGGAGTGGGGTCTCGCTGCCCATGCATTGTGGGTGCCTGGGGCAGAGGGGGTGGTGGCAGCACAGGGAGAGAGCGGCCCCTGGGCTCAGAGCACCTGGCACGGCTGCCTGGTGGGGCAGGGGCACCCCAGGGTGACCGGCACGTGTGCTCCCAGGGGCAAGATGAAGAGGATCGCCTTCCAGTTCACGCCCTACAGCTGGGTCCGCTTCGAGTGGAAGCCCGCCTCCAGCCTGCGCCGCTGGCTGGCCGTGTGTGGCATCATCCTGGTGGTAAGGCTGGCCAGTCTCGTGTGCGTGCCTGCTGGGCGGCCCGGCTCGCCACCCACCCTCCCGTGTCCCCCAGTTTCTGTTGGCAGAATTGAACACGTTCTACCTGAAGTTCGTGCTGTGGTTGCCCCCGGAGCACTACCTGGTCCTCCTGCGGCTGGTGTTCTTTGTGAATGTGGGCGGTGTGGCCATGCGGGAGATCTACGACTTCATGGATGACCCGTGAGGGCCCAGGGTGGGTGGGGCAGGCCTGGGCACACTTGGCATTGCCACCCCTGGGGCACAGCCGCGGCGCCCTCAGCCGAGTGCCCTCCCCCACAGGAAGCTCCACAAGAAGCTGGGCCAGCAGGCCTGGCTGGTGGCAGCCATCACGGCCACGGAGCTGCTCATCGTCGTGAAGTACGACCCGCACACACTTACGCTGTCGCTGCCTTTCTACATCTCCCAGTGCTGGACGCTTGGCTCTGTGCTCGTGCTCACCTGGACCATCTGGCGCTTCTTCCTGCGGTGAGTGGCGTGGGCCTCAGCAGGCCATCGGCCGTCTCCTGGGCTGGGTCAACTGGTGTCTGGGTCTTGCGGTCCCTCCCTGTGACTGTGTGAGCGGTCCCTGCGAGGGGCAGCTTTGCGGGACCTCCGTGGGCTGCCTGGTGGTGACGTGGCTCCCGCCATCCCCAGGGACATCACCCTGAGGTACAAGGAGACTCGGCGGCAGAAGCAGCAGAGCAGGGGCGACCAGGACAGAGCCGTGGGCAACACGGACGGACACTTGCCTGAGCCAAAAGACCCCCCAGGGCCTGTGGAGGCAGAGAGGGAGGGGGCGCCGGCCCCAAACTGATGCACCCCATGATTGCCTGGAGCCAAGGCTCGCTGGAGCCTTCCAACAGGCCTCGGCCCTTGTGGTTTTATCACACTTTCTCCCGTGCGCATGGTGGGGCCCTGCGGGGCGGGGGCCGAAGGCGGCCCTCGTCCTGGTCATGTGTGGTGTGTGCACGTGTGAACACGGTATATATGGGTGTGGACACGTGTGCTCCACGTCCCTGAGGCTTCTCTGGGGCTGACAGGTGTGGCTGGGCTTGCCCTGGGCAGCCGGTCTCCTCCCCTTTCTGCACCTTCAGCCCGCTGGCCCCTGGGCTGCACCAAGCCCTCGGCGCCAGACGGCCCTGCCCCGCACAGGCGTCACGGTGCCTTTCTCTGCTCCCTGGGCCCCTGGCCACTCTGAGGCCATGGGTGTCCGTGCCCTGGCAGCACATGTGAAGGACACCCCGTGATGGCTAAGAAGGGGCAGGTCTGAGCAGGCAGCCCTGAGCCATTTCCCACAAACGTAAGAGTGGGAACGGGGCCAGAGGTCACCGGACTGGTCCCTCGAGTACCCTGTGCCTGAGGGGGAGGAAGGGTTGAGGGTCGTCTTCATGAGCAACCAGAACAAGTAAAGCAGCGATGAAGGTCTGCAGCAGTGTGTCCTCCTCACTGGCTCCCAGCCTCTGCTCCGTCCTGCGCCCAACGCAGGGGCTGCCCAGAGGGGCGGGGGGAGGGGGTGGGTCAGGGCCAGTGCTGGCATCTGTCCCCCCAGGTGGCTGGCGGTGTGCAGACGGACAGCCCCGGGTGCTGCATCTGGCAGGGGGTGAGGGAGGCGGCTGTCCTGGACGTGGGTGCATGCGCATAGCCGGAGAGCCCTCCTGAAAACACACCTGGGATGCCGGGCCTGGTGGGGACCCCAAGAAAGGACAAGCACTCCTCTTGCCAAAACAAGTGCTTTAATAAAGTATCTAAAACTTTCTTGCAGAAGCGAGTTATTAGAGCGTTTCTCTTCGTTCAAAGCTAGGACACCAGCGGGAGAGCCCCGGGGAGGGGCCGGGTTTCAGGAGATGATCCTCAGGCTGGGCTTGCGCCCCTCCAGAGCCTGCAGGCTGTTCTCGGTCTCGTCGCTCCAGTATATGTCGTAGAGACTGTGCAGACAGCCGGGGAGGGGGCGGGATGCGAGGTCAGGGCCACCACCGCCCCCGCACGCACCACTCTTACCAGCTGGTCCCCTCCCCCCCCCCCACCACTCACACCAGCTGCTCCGCCCCCCTCCCCGCGTCACTCACCCCAGCTGCTCCGGCCCCGCCCGCACGCACCATTCACACCAGCTGCTTCCACCCCCCGCCCGCACGCGCCACTCTCACCACCTGGTTCCCCCCTCTCCGCCACTCACACCAGCTGCTTCCTCCCAACCCGCCCGCACGCGCCAGTCACACCAGCTGCTCCCGCCCCCCACACCCGCCCCCCCCCCCCCCCCCCCGCGTCACTCACACCAGCTGCTCCGCCCGCACACATCCGTCACTCACACCAGCTGCTCCGCCCCCCGCCCGCACGCAGCACTCACACCAGCTGCTCCAGCGTGCAGCCCGGCTGCTCCACGCTCGCCATCAGCTGCAGGATGCCCTGGTCGTCCATGCAGTTGTTGCTGAGGTCCAGCTCCCGCAGGCTGCGATTGGCCAGCAGGAGTGAGGCCAGGCTGGCGCAGCCACCGTTGGCCACATCGCAGTCCCCCAGGCTGGGCAGAGAGCAGGGCACAGGTCAGGACAAAAGGGTCCGCACCAGGCCCATGCCACAGAATGCGGGGTGACGGGGATGTCCGCGCAACACGAGGTCCACAGTGTGCAGAGCCCCAGGGTCATGGCTGTTCCCAGACCTCAAGCCCGGGAGCTCATGGGGTTCCCACTGTGGCCCCAGCAGACGTCAACACCAAAGACAACAGGTGCGCACAGCTCCCCTCCACAGGCACAGTAGTTGGGACTGGGCTAAGGCTGGCACACCTGGACTTAGGGCCACAACCTCCCTGGGCAGACGGGGGCTGGGGGGGGGGGGGCACCAGAGAGCCTCATCCAAGCCCTCGCTTCCTCACCACTGTGTGCTGGGAGCTGGCTGGGTGGGTGGGAGCTGCCGAGGAGGCAACCAGAGGCCAAATGCGCAGGGACGCAGGTATGGGGTGCACAGAGGGTGTGGGGTGCACAGAGGGTCAGGGCCTCCAGAGTGAGGACAACGGAGAAGGGCAGGCTCAGTGCCGCTGCCTGTGCCCTGACCCTCCACCTGCACCCACGCCCCACCCAGCATGGCCAGGCATCCCCAGAAACAGCAGTGAGAAGCAGAGACCAAGACGCAGAAAACAAAAACAAAACATGTGACAGCAGAAACGAACAGCTGAGGCGGCGGGCTGCAAGCCGTAAGAACAGAAATTCAGGAGGAAAGAGAATGGTGCGTCAGGCCGCCGGGCCCTGAGACCCAGCAGTGGGTTCCTGAGTGCTCCACAAGTAAAAACGAGATTAGAAAATCCCTCAAAGGCACACCACTTTGTGCAACCAAGCGTCCAGCCCAGTAAAGGAACCAGGACCCACACGAGGCGAAGAACACGGGCCTGCAGGACCCAGCAGAGCAGCGTGCAGCAGAGACCAGCGGGCGAGTTCTGGGAAGTACTAGAGATGGCAGGAGGAGGGGGGGGTCCTGGGAGGTGCCCCCGCACGGACCCGTCAGACTGAGCGCCTAGCCAGCATGGTGCCGCCCCGCACACACGTGCCATCCCTCGGGCACGCTCACCAGAGCACCTGCAGCGTGGTGCCAGGCTGACTCAGGCCCTGGCAGAGCTCCTGGAGGCCAGAGTCCCCCAGCTTGTTGTTACTCAGCTGAAGCTCCACGAGGTGCTTGTTTTGGGTCAGCATCGTGCCGAAGTGCTGGCAGCTCGCGGCCGTAAAGCTGCAGGACTTCACCCTGGGCGAGACAGGACCGGGGCCTGACTGGGGCCCACACCTCTGGGGTGCTCTCGGAGGCCCCTGTGGACCTGAGCATGAACCCCCCAACCTCTGCCCCCCAAAGACACCCAGCACCTCCCCCACCCCTTTGCAGAGGCACCTGCATCTCGAAGGCCCCGCACCCCCGACTTGCCCTCAGGCACCGAAGCTGCCCTGGCCCTGGGCCTCGGGGCCCCAGCAGCACCCGCGTCCACGGGCTGCCCTCGGGCCCCGGCTCGGCACAGGCCCAGCCTCCCGCTGGCCACCGCCCGGACCGCACTCACCACAGGGACTGCAGCCGGCAGCCAGGCTCCCGCAGGCTGTCACAGAGCAGCCGGGCACCCTCATCCCCCAGCGCATTGCCCGCCAGGCTCATCTCCTTCAGGCTCTCCTTGGCCCCGAGGACGCGGCACAGGTCTCTGCAGCCCGCGGTGGTGATGTCACAGTCCCAGAGCCTGCAGGGCCGGGGACACGTCACCACAGGGCCCCCCAAGGCGACACGGCCGACCTTCTCAGACACCCCCCAGCTGCCCGCTGAGGCCGGGGCCCTCTGCAGGAGCAGGGCGGGTGCTGACTCACCACAGGACCCTGATCTGGCAGCTGGGGTGCAGCAGGCTGGAGCACAGCGTGGCGATGCCCTGGTCGCCCAGCTTGTTGTCACCCAGGTCCAGCTCCTGCAACGAGGGCTTGGAGGCCACGACACCACACAGGTCCTCACAGCTGGCCGACGTGAGGCCACAGTTCTCCAGCCTGGAGGCACAGGAGGGCCGGCTGGGCTGGGGAGCCCCTGCGCGCCCCCCACCCCGACCACGGACCCTCCCCAGGCAGGCCCAGCGCTTACTTGAGCGCCTCCAGCTGGCAGGCAGAGTCCACCAGGCCCCGGCACAGCACCCGCACACCAGCCTCACCGACCTCGTTGTTGCTCACCACGAGCTCCCTGAAGTGCTGCTTGGCCCTGAGCGCCGAGGCCAGGGCCTCACAGCTGGCGGCCGTCAGGTTGCAGTACTCTAGCCTGGGGGTGGGCAGGTGTCAGGACCTCCGTCCGGTCTCCTCTCCTGCCCCGGGCTGCAGGGCCTGTGAGACTGGAGGGCTGCTGGGCAGGGACAGCACAGCAGTAGCGAAGGGGCCATCTCCTGGGAGCGTGGGTGCTCCAAGCCTCCTGGAAGCCAGCCACTGACCACGAGCCCCACCCCACGCCTGGGATGCACCAGACCTGGGAGAAAGAGGCCAGACTCCCCTCCTGCATCGCTGAGCCCATCGGCTCTTGATGTGGGGTTACAGGCCAGCTCTCAGCTCTGGGCCACAGCCCCAGCATCACACAGGACGAGGATCTGCAGGTCTGTGAGAGCCCCTTCCTGAAAGCTCCCCGCAGCTAATGTGCTGGGGCAGGGGCTCACCCAAAACCAGAGGGATGGGGGTGCAGGGCTAGGGGTGGCCTGGGTGGCAGATCACACACTCACTGAAGCTTCTCAAGGTTGCACAGGGGGTCCAGGAGTCCTCTGCACAGCAGCTGCAGGCCCGCATCCTCCAGCGGGTTGTCACTGAGCTGCAACTCCCGCAGGGTGGGCAGGGAGCGCAGCACATCAGGTAGGACCCCACAGCCAGCCTTGGTTAGGCAGCAGTTCTGGAGGCTGGAGCACACCCAAGCTGGCCATCAGCAGGGTCCCCGTTAGCTGTGGCCCCCATGCAAACTGCCCTCTGTCCTCAGGAGCCCCCACCACCCCTGAATTCCAGGGGAGCCCACCAAGCTCGGCCTTGTAAAAGAGGGCTTGCTGCTCCTCCTCCAGACAGGGCTCTGGCGTCTCCGGGCCAAGGACAGAGAGCAGGAGGGGCTGCTCAGATGCACCACAAGGCCCAGAGGAAGCTGGGCCATGAGCCCAGGAATGACAGGCAGGGCTGGCAGGAGCACACCCCCCACAGGGGAACAGGGGCCTAGGACGAGGCAGGAAGGGACCCCACGCTCCAGGACCTGTGGCTGAAGCCCAGACACCTGCTGCTGCCTCCGGCCCACCCATAGCTGCCTGCAAGCCCCAGTTCCCTGCACTGTCCAAGTAGGTTCAGACCTGAGCCTAGGGCCGGGCAAGCACCTGGGACCACGTGGATCACCCAGGCTCACCTGAGCTTCTGGATCTTGCAGGTGGGGCTCTGCAGGCCCTGGAGCACCAGGTGCACACCGGCATCACCCAGCTCGTTGGTGCGAAGGCTCAGCTCGGTCAGGGAGGGGTTGGCTTGGAGGGCAGAGCTGATATCCTTGCACCGCACCTCCGTGAGGCCACAGTCATCCAGCCTGTGGAGGGGACATGTGGTCATTTCACACAGCAGGTCCTGGCCCATTAGTGGAACTCAACGTGGGGGGGGGAGGTCACAACCAAGACATTTAAAAAATGAAACAGGGGGGCTCCTGGCTGGCTCAGTCAGAGGAGCATGCAACTCTTGATCTCAGGGTGGTGAGTTCAAGCCCCACACTGGACATAGAGATTACTTAAAAAAATAAATAAAAAAAGAAACAGAGAAATGTATGGATCATCTCACGATGCTTTTGTTGCAGGCCCTGGCACATCTACAGATGCACGTCTGGGGCCCCGTGCTCTCTGCGCCTTCCTGTGGGGCACAGTCAGCACATGAAAGCTCCTGTCTATCTCTAGAGAAAAACCAAACCAAGGAAGTGCTGGGAAAAGGACACAGCACCTCGGAGGGACACAACCGGAGGGGCTCACCAAGATGGGCATGCACAATGCTGATTGTAACCCAGGATCAAGGCTGCCACAATTAGGGAAACACCCAACAAACACAGGTGGGAGAAAAGCCACCTCTTGCTCACAAGAGAATGACAATAGATAAATGTGGAAGGAATGAAGAAATTAAAAATCCCAGTTAGGCAAAGGCCCAATAACAACTATTCTGGCAAGATCCACCGATGAATGACAAAATCAGTAGGCAAAGGTTTGAGCAGTCTTAAGGCACCTCACCCAAAATATTTATCAATTACCAAGAGAAAACAGTGACTTTAGAGTGGAGAACAGGTGGTCATGGTGACCGTTAGGGGTGACCCCATGGTGCCATAGCAATCGACAGGATACAATATGCCAGGCAGACACCACAGCATTTGTGTATTCCCACGAAAAACCTGTGTCTCAGCCATGACAAGACATCTCCAGAGCCTGAGCAGACTCAAGAGTCAGATGACCAAGGACAAGGAGGGACAGAGGGACCATCACAGGGAAGGGGCCAAGGAGATGCGAAGTTAAATGCCTCAAGCGGGATCCTGCACAGAGCCAGGCACAGGGAAAGGACACAAGGGGAAGAACTGATGACATCCGAGTCCAGGCAGCCATGGGGGGGCTCTTCGTTTTCCTGTCTAACTCTTTATAAACCTACAACTATTTCAAGTAAGTAAAAAAGAGAAAAAGTAAGCAGGCACTCATCTCCTGCTTATACACCCTGGGGAACCTGTGGGTTTGAGAAGCTCAACAACAAAACCCAGTCTTGACTCCCAGCAGGGGCAGTGGATGGGCAGCGAGCGCCTCCCACTCCCACAGGAAAGAGACAGGCTGCTCTGCCCACCTGCCCTCAGAGCCTCCAGGCCACCTCCTGCCCCCCCAGCCTGAGCCAGGAAAGGTTTACATTTTCAAATAGTGGGAAGAAAGTACAGTAACATCTCATGCCATGTGAAAATCATATAAAATTTACACTGTGAGTCCAGAACCCCAGTGCTCTCGGAGCACACCCAGCCCATTCGTGGGTGGTGGCCGAAGGCTGCAGAGCCACGGCAGTGAGGTGGAGAGCCTGCCTGCTAACCCCCGCACACACACACACCAACAGGGCTGTTTTCTACCTGACCACCTCGTACTGCTGGATCAGAGGCAGGAGCTCCGTCCACCGGGCATCACTCAGCTGCTGACACTGGATGTCGAGATTCATGGTTCGAGGCGAAGTGTTTTCTAGGTAGAAGGCAGAGCGGGGAGAACATCTCAGCCAAACTCTCTCAACGTCTGATAGGCCAGAGAGCCAGAAGACGGAAAAAAGTCCTAATAGGACCCCCAAGGGTGGGGGTGGGGGGTTGATGTTTCAGAAGCCACAGCCTCTCCCTGGCCAGTGCCCTTCTCCATCTCAGCCTCCAGGAGCAAAAATGGGGGCAAGCAAGGGGAGGCTGCAGCCACTGGGCTCCCCTGACAAAGGGCACCACAGACCACAGAGCTTGGGGACGCAGCCTCACCTCTCGGTCTCCTGCACTCAGCCTTTATGGGCCCCTCCTACCCAGGAGAGCCAGGACCAGTGCTGGCCATCTGAAGCCCCTTCCTCTCACTTGCCTGGGGGACACCATAGTGTAGAGGCCCAAGCAAGTGGAGCATAAGGACCAGCAACCCGAGGAGTGCCACAGCCCCACCGGGCCAAAGGGCCCCCCACCTGGCATCTGAGCGGCATGGACCTGAGCGGCTTGTGAGAACCCGAGGCCTCACCACCCCGAGGCAGCTGGCGGGGAGGATGGGTGCCTGTGGTGAGCTAACAGTTCTTCAAGGGGCACCAGCGACAGGTGCCCTGGGAAGGGCTGAGGAGGTAAAGTGGGGACCCCAGGCCCACTGCCTGCACTCTGGGGGTGCACTCATGGGTGGCCACTCAGGGTGCCTATGTCCACAATCCCTTTCTGGGGGCTGGGAACTCCAAACAGGCCAGGACGCATCCTCTGCCCCACCGTGGGTCAGCCCAGGCCCACACAGAAATCAGGCAGGACTTTGGCAAATGACTTTGGCTCAGGTTAAGCGTCTGCCTTCGGCTCTTGCATGGGAGGTCACAGGCCCCGAAACACCTCACCAGGGACAGCACAGAGCTTGAAGAAATGATTAACTGTCTATTGACACCAGAGCTTTGGGTGGGCGCTGACTGCACTGGGATGTTCCTGAGGCCCTGAAGGTGGGGGCCAGCAGAAGAGAGCATCCTGCTGGGATGGAGACAGGGAAGGGAGAGGGTTTCATTCAAGCGCAATCAGAAAGCCCAAGAAGGATGCACACCTGGAAGTAATGCCATTCAGCTGCCCTTTAGAAAGGTCAGGACAAACAGGATGACTCAACCCCATGTGAGGCTCCTGGTTCTGTGAAACCCCCGTTTCCTAGAAATACTGCCTCGTTTGTGTTCCTGTTCCTGGCCGTGCCTAGCAGGGCCGGGCCTTGCTGAAGAAGTGAGGACTCCCCGCCTGGACCCAGGCCAGTTCAGAGCCTACAGCCAGTCCGGGACTGCCAGCAAAGGCTCTGAGTGCCAGCCAGCAGGCAAGATTCACGTGTGCACATCCTAACTGATGAGCCAGCCGAAAACACTGAAGGGAGGAGGTCTCGGTAACTGGCCCTGTCACACAACCAACAAAAGGAGGAACCCAGGGTCCGCCCAGCCCACTGCCCCAGCCACGTGAGCAAAAACCAGATCCGCCCCAGCGGCGCCAAGGGTGTGCTCAGTAAATCCCCTCCTCAAGAATCCTTAGTCATTGGGCACCTGGGTGGCTCAGTTGGTTAAGCGACTGCCTTCGGCTCAGGTCATGATCCCAGGGTCCTGGGATCGAGCCCCACATCGGGCTTCCTGCTCAGTGGGAAGTCTGCTTCTCCCCCTCCCACCCCCCCCGCTTGTGTTCCCTCTCTTGCTGTCTCTCTCTCTCTCTGTCAATTAAATAAATAAATAAAATCTTTAAAAAATAATAATAAAAAAAGAATCCTTAGTCATCATCACTGGAGAAGGGGGCTGGGAGGGGCGAGGTCAGAGGGACCCTCTCTCCCAATCCAGTCTGACATCTGGGGGCTGGGCTCTCCCGAGGTGATCTGAGGTTAAGAACGAGAACGGGAGGGCGCCTGGGTGGCTCAGTTGGTTAAGCGACTGCCTTCGGCTCAGGTCATGATCCCAGGGTCCTGGGATTGAGCCCCGCATCGGGCTCCCTGCTCCGTGGGAAGCCTGCTTCTCCCTCTCCCCCTCCCCCTGCTTGTGTTCCCTCTCTCACTGTGTCTCTCTCTGTCAAATAAATAAATAAAATCTTTAAAAAAAAAAAAAAAAAAAGGAACGAGAACGGGAAACCCGAACGAAGCAACTGAGAGCACCCCTCCCCCACCCCACGGCTTGACCAGACCCTGGGGGAACCTCTTGGTTGGTCCTTGGGACTAGGGGGACACTTCTTAACCTCTACGGGTCACGGATCCCTTCGAGAACCCCATGAAAACTGATAACGCCCCCCAAAGACGCCGTGTCTCACTGCTTCTCCCCGAATCAGGACCCCACCAGTTGGGCTGCTCCCTAGGGTCCCAACAGGACACCTAATGCTTTCACGTGTGAGAACGGGCCAGTCCGCAGGGCCGCGCCCGGGGGACAGGAGCAGGGGGGCGGCGCCCTCGGCCTGGGCCCACCGGGCCGAACTGGAAGACAGGGGCGCGTCCCGGGCCCACTGAGCCCCAAGCCAGGCGGCCGCGGACGCCGCGGTTACCTGCGCGAGGCGCGGGGGCCGGCCAGGGGTGCCCCGGGGTCCGCGCGAGACCGCCCGGGGCCCTCACCGCCCTCCGCGCGCACCAGAGGGTGCGCATGTGTCCAGGCCCGCGCGGAGTCACTCTGCGAGGAAGCGCCCGGTCGGGCCTCGCGCGCAGGGCTCCCCACCCCCGCTCGCCATGCCGCTTCCCCGCACCCTGGCACTGCGCAACTCACCCGCTACCGAGCCTCCGCTTCCGCTGGGGCCAGGGGTGCGGTCCGCCCCACGTCCCGGGGCGGGGCCACGCGCTGGGGCGGGCCGCAGGCGGGGCGATGGCCCTGGCGGCGGCCCGCCACCCAAGCAGAGGGCCGGGGTGGCCCGCCCGCGCCGCCCGCCCCTAGTCCTCCCCCAGGGCACATTAGCCGCACTCCCGGGCAGCGCGATTATTGGAGACAGCCGTCTTTGAAGCGGGTGCTCCGCAAGCAAATCTTAACTCAAGCACTTGCATTGCAAGAGAGAGAAAACCCGACTGCCAGGGCTTACCCGGCAACACCGGCTCGCACAACGCGCTAGCACAACCATCACCGGCGGGGAGAGACCTTCGAGGGTCCCTTGTTAAGTGCTGTAAACATGCGGGACAAGACGCCCTGACGGGGGCCTGGGAGCTTCCGGCATCGCTCTGCCGACTAGGTCACCTGTCCCGTGTGCACGGGCTGACGTTGTCTACTGACTTGTACGCTCGTCGTTAGAGCAGGGATGCCGGATGCGTTCTCATCACACACGCATTCGCTACTTCAACCAAGGCCTACCCAACACCTACGGACTGCCAAGCACTATGCCCGGCGCTTGGGCTACATTGGTGAGCAAAGCAGAGCGAAGGTCTCAGGCCCCACAGAGCTCACAGTCCAACGTGGGGAATGCATGAAATCAAAAAGTAAATTAATAGCATTAGGCTGTGGAGAGTGCAAGGCGGAGGATAACGCAGGATAAAAATGAGTCAGGGCGGAGTCAGGGAGGTCTCCTCCCCAGCGCCAGCAGGCCTCCGGTGGGTGTGGCAGGCTGGGAGGAAGGTGCCTTGGGGTTGTTTCACAAACACGGGTGCTCGCGGCAGACCTGGCGTAATCTTTGTGACCACCAGAGGGCAGCACAGTAGGGGTGGGGGACGAGGGGGCTGGGGTGGGTAGTAGGTTCTTCGGGGAAATTAAGTGAGGGTTATTCAATTTGGGGAGAATATTTGGCTGGGCCAGTCCTTGCTTGGGTGGCTTGCTGGGCACCAATGGACAAGAGGGTCTGGGCCACCAGCACGGGGCCAAGGGTCCCAAAGAACCCAGTGGATTGAGAGACCCGGGCCAAGGCAGAGGCAACCACCCCTCCGTAAGCTCCCTCAGAGCAGGTCTAGTGGTCAGGTTGACAAGTCATCAAGTGAAGGCAGTGAGCAGCTCTCTTCCACCTTGAAGCAGGAAAATGAGGGTGGGGCTGGGTTTCTGGCAGAAGCTACTGAAGCCTGAGGGTGGTTGAGAATGAAGCAGAGGGGTGAGGGTGGAGAGCTCCAACCAACTTCCACATGATTTGTCTTCTTCAGGTAAACACCCAGAAACAGAATTGCTGGATTGTAGCTCCATACAGTTTTCCACCGTGGCTGCACCAATTTTCATCCCCACCAACAGTGCATAAGGGTTCCCTCTGCTCCACATCCACACCAACACGTGTTGTCGTGTTGATTTTAGCCATCCTGACAGGTGTGAGGTGATGACTCATTGTGGTTTTGATTTGTATTTCCCTGATTATGAGTGATGATTAGCATCTTTTCATGTGTCTGTTGGACATCTGTATGCCTTTGGAGAAATGTCTGTTCAGGTCCTTTGCCCGTTTTTTTTCCACTTTTAAAAGATTTATTGGGGTGCCTGGGTGGCTCAGTAGTTAAGCGTCTGCCTTCGGCTAAGGTCGTGATCCCAGGGTGCTGGGATGGCTCCTTGCTCAACAGGAAGCATGCTTCTCCCTCTCCCACTCCCCCTGCTTGTGTTCCCTCTCTGTCTCTGTCAAATAAATAAAATCTTTTTTTAAAAAAAAGATTTATTTATTTAGAGAGAGAAAGTGAACACGAGGACGGGGGTGGGGGTGGGGCAGAGAATCTCAAGCAGACTCCACGAATGCGGAGCCTGATGTGGGGCTCGATCCCACAACTTAACCGACTCACCACCCAAGCACCCCTCCTCTACCCATTTTTTTTTTTTTTAAAGATTTTATTTCTTTATTTGACAGAGAGAGAGAGCACAAACAGGGGGAGTGGCAGGCAGAGGCAGAGAGAGAAGCAGGCTCCCCCCAGAGCAAAGGAAGCCTGATGTGGGACTCGATCCCAGGACCCTGGAATCATGACCTGAGCTGAAGGCAGTCGCTTAACCAACTGAGCCACCCAGGCGCCCCTCCTCTACCCATTTTTAATGATTACTTGTTTTGGGTTTTTTGTTTTTTTGGTGTTGTGTTGTATGAGTTCCTTATATATTTCAGATATTAACCCCTTATTAGGTGTGTCATTTGCAAGTATCTTCTCCCATTCCATAGGTTGCCCTCTCATTTTGTTGATGGCTTCCTTTGCTGTAAAACATGATTTTTACCACATGAGCAGTATGTGCTCTTTATAGAAAAACCAGACGAGGGGTGCCTGGGTGACTCAGTCTTTAAGCGTCTGCCTTCGGCTCAGGCCATGATCCTGGGGTCCTGGGATCCAGGCCCACATTGGGCTCCCTGCTCAGCGGGGAGCCTGCTTCTCCCTCTCCCACTCCCCCTGCTGTGTTCCCTCTCACTCTCTGTCAAATAAATAAACAAAAAAAAAAAAAAAAAAAGATAGAAATAAAATGGAAAGCCCTAGCGTGCCCACCTTCCAGACACAAAGCTCTGACATCTGTATATGTGCTCCTCCTCTGTACGCACAATACACATTTTTTTAAAAAATAAAAAATATTAGGAATGGTAGGCAGAATAATGATCAAAGATGATTATGTCTGAATCCCTACCTTACATGGCAAAGGGGTCTTTGCAGATGTGACTAAGTTAAAGGTTTTGAGATGGGGAGATGGTCTTAATTACTTGGGTAGGCCCAAAGTAGTCATGAGAGTCCTTACAGAAGGGAGGCAAAAGGGTCAAAATCAGAGATGGGACAATGGAAGCAGAGGTTGGAGTGTCTGGGCTTTGAAGATGGAGGAAGGAAGTCTCCACAAGCTGGAAAAGGCTAAGAAGCAGATTCTCCCCTGGAAACTCTGGAAGGAACCAGGCCTATGGATACTTTAACTCCCTAATGCCCATTTCCCCACTTCTGATCTCAAGAGAACTGTAAAATAAGAAATCTGTGACAGCGTGTTACAACAGCAGCAGGAAACTAATGCATTATGAGCTGCTGTATTTTTCACCTCAGAATAGTTATGTATACAATGTATAATGAATATACAGGTACACTAATCAATATGTAACAGTCTAACTTTGTAAAACATTTATGTGTTTTTAAAGATTTTATTTATTTGGGCGCCTGGGTGGCTCAGTTGGTTAAGCGACTGCCTTCGGCTCAGGTCATGATCCTGGAGTCCC